>NW_027411581.1:35567597-35743898 GCF_049639745.1 Rhodnius prolixus | reverse complement strand
TTCTTCTTCTATTTCTTCATCCTCTTTTTCTACTTCCGCTTCTTTTTCTTCATCTTCCTGTTTCTTTTCCCCTACTTCTACTTCTTCTCCTTCCTCCTCTTCATCTTCTTCTTCTTCTACTACTACTCTTCTCCTCTTCCTCTTCTTCTTCCATCTCCACTTCATCTTCCTCTTCTTCCTCATATTGTTTTCTTCATCTTCCTCTTTTTCTTCCCTTTCTTCTACTTCTTTTTCTTTCTCTCTTTCATCTTCCTTTTCCGCTTCTTACTCTTTCTCTTCCTCTTCTCTTTCTTCCTATTCCTCTTCTTCTACTTTTTCTTCTTCTACTTCTTCTTCCTCCTGTTCTTCTCATCCACCTCTTTTCTTCCTTCTTATTACTCCTCTTCTTCTAATTCTTTTTCTATTTCTTTCTCCTCTTTTTCTATTTCCGCTTCTTTTTCTTCATCTTCCTGTTTCTTTTCCCCTACTTCTACTTCTTCTCCTTTCTCCTCTTCTTTTTCTTCATTTTCTTCTCTTCTTCTTCTTCTTTATTTTCTTCCTATCTTCTTCTCCTTTTCTTCTTTCTCCTACTCTTTTCCATCTTATATCTCCTCATCATGTTGCTCTTCTTCTTCTTCTCTTCTTCTTCTTCTGTTTCTTATTATTCCTCCTCCTCTTCTTCTTCTTCCTGCTTTTTTCCTTCTTTTGCTTCTCATTTTTCCTCTTCATGTTTTACTTCTACTTCTTCCTCATCTTCTTCTTCCTATTCATTTTCTTCGTCCTCCTCTTCTTCTACTTTTTCTTCTTTTTTTTTTAATCTACCTTCTCACTTCCCCTTCTCATTCTTCCTATTCCTCTTCTTTTTCTTCTTCCTCTACTTCTTCTTCCTCCTGCTCTTCTTCATCATCCCCTTTCTTTCTTCTAATTACTCCTCTTCTTCTTCATCGTTTTCTTCATCATCCCTTTTCTTTCTTCTAATTACTCCTCTTCTTCTTCCTCCTGCTTTCTTCATCCACCTCATTTCTTCCTCCTTATTACTCCTCTTCTTTTCATCGTTTTCTTCATCTTCCTCTTTCTCTTCCCTTTCTTCTACTTCTTTTTTTTGTTCCACTTCTTCTTCTTCCCCTTCTACTTTTTCTGTTTCTGCTTATTCTTCCTCCTTTTTTCTTTCTTATTTTTCCTCTTCTTTTTCCTTTTATTTTTCTTCCTCTCCTTCTTCTTCCTTTTCTTCTTCTTTTTTTTCTTAATCTACCTTCTCACTTCCTCTTCTTTTTTTTTATTCCTCTTCTTTTACTTCTTCTTCTACTTCTTCCTCTTGCTCTTCTTCATCATCCCCTTTTTCGCGTACAGGCGGGAAGGACCCTTGCAGCTTCATCCATCTACTTCGATATCAAGCAATAAGTTTTTAATAATAAGAACTCACGGAATTTGTTGTTCAGAAGTTACTGTTGTTCTTGTTGTTTCCTTTCTTGTACAGAACGCAGCGCCTAAAAGTCTATACCGATTTTCATGTATATAAGATGTCATTCGATTCGAAATGTCATTTAAATATATGTATATATTTTCTTCTTGTTACTCTTCTTCTTAGTCATCTTCTTCCTCTTCTTCTTCTTTCTGTTCCATTTCTTCTTCCTCTTTCTGATGCTCTTCCTCTTCTGCGTCTTCTACTTTTTCCTCATCCTTTTCTTCTTTCTCTTCTGTTTCTTCTTCTTCTTCTTCGAGGTTTTCTTCTTTCTCCTCTTCATCTTCCTTTTCTTTTTCGTTTTCTAATCTTTTTCTTCCTCTTCTTCTTCTTCCTCCTGCTCTTTTTTTTATTTTTCTTTCTCTTCTTCTCCTTCTTTTTCATCTTTATCTTATTCTTTCTTTTACTCTTTTTCTTCTTCCTCTACTTCTTCTTCGTCCTTCTCCTTTTCTTCTTTCTCCTACTCTTTTCCATCTTATATCTCCTCATCATGTTGCTCTTCTTCTTCTTCTCTTCTTCTTCTTTTGTTTCTTATTATTCCTCCTCCTCTTCTTCTTCTTCCTGCTTTTTTCCTTCTTTTTTCTCCTCTTCATATTTCACTTCCCCTTCTTCTTCTTGCTGCTCTTCTTCTTTTTCTTTTTCTTCCTCTTCTTCTTTTTCGTAGCGCCAAATCTCGCGAACCGATTTTTATGAATCAGGTTTCATTTGGTTCGAAATTTTATTTAAATGTACTCTCGGCACTAATTGTCTTAATTCTACATTTTTTCTAAACATAACTAAACAAAGCAGAAAAAACTAAAAAGGATTACTAACAGTTTCATAAATGGTAATAAACAAGCATATAACTTTTAAGTATTTTCAAATAATTTCACGAAATTACAATCTTGAATTCGCATCAGAGTAGAATATGAGCACGAATTCGTAATTATATGCAGTAAGAAATAAATAACAATTTTAATAACAATTCATATTGTATTTTTCAGGATTTTTGTCCTCACTTTACGAAACACCAGAAATGAGTGACTTTCGTTTGGTTTGGATTAAAAACAAAATATTGTCCTTATTGGGAATCGATGACGAGACTTTATGGACAAATATGATAGTGAGAAATAACAATTACGTGTACAAGAAATTATTACACTTTATTGAGTGTAACTCTAGTATAGACGGATTGACTTCTGAGAGAATATTTGTCGTTTCCAAACGTCGTTATCCCAAAAGATATACAAAAGAGATATTTTACAGAAAAATAAGTGAGTATACTTAAAATACATCTGGAAACCACTTTCTTCAAATTTAGAAATTCGGTATTACATTACATAAATAGCAAACCTGTACAACGAATAGTAAAAAGCACACTATAGCAATGCTTAACCACTCTGCTCCAGAAGTGTCCTTAATGGAGTTTTCCGGGAAGAATGTTTCATATAAAAGTTATAGATCTAGAACTCGAAGTTTAAAGGAAATCCTGCCAGCCGTTTTCGAAAAACTAAATTCAGTAAAGTAAACTTTCAGTTGACCGAATTTGAACTTATTGTCGCGTCCGCTGATGGCTCCTAAACCAATATAAACTTTTTACTTTCAGCGACTTTTCGTTTTAGAGTTATGGTGGAAATACGAACTCAGTAGTTAGTGGGAGAGAGAGAGAGTGAGTAAGTGAGAAAGCGACTTGTAAAACCCACTATTTTGGGTTCTGGAGACCTTAAATCGGATACTTCTGTGACCGACCGCTGGTAAAGGCGATCAGGGCACGGGGCGTTTCGCTCGCTCAGCAGGGCAGAAATGAACAGGTCGGCTATGGACACTAATTTATTTATTTTTATTTGTTTACCCAATTCACCAACGATCACTACAATTGAACAATAATAATTAATTAGTCTTCTTCTGTTAAGTAGCAATTACCGTATGCAAATGATAAGCGACTGGACATTTTGGCGTATAATGTGGCAGGATTAAATAGAGCTTCTTCTTCAAGGGATTCTATATCTTATAGGCTGCCGGATTGGGCTAATGATTGTAGACTTTGTAAATTCCAGGCAGGTTTCAGGCGCAATTATTCCACAACAGATAATGTATTCACTCTTTTGAACGGTATTAAATATAAACTTAGTAAAAAAAATACAGAAGGTCTATACATTTTTTGTGGATTTCTTGGCTGCTTTCGATACTATTCCCTTATTTGCAAACCTCATAATCTAGGAGTTTCCTCTATAATAGTCCGATCGGTTGAAGGCCTTCCATCACACAATATTGGGAGTGTATGGTGTACTGTTATTATATATGAAATATAATTACAATACATATAATATAATAAACACCCCCATCAAATTTCCTATCGAGATATCTGACACGCCTGATGGTGTTATATCGACCCGGGGGAAATTCAGTGGCCACCTCGTTCACCGGATTTGACACCTAAGGACTATTTCCTTTGGGGATACCTGAAAAACAAGGTGATTATTCATAACTTTTTTCTTTCTTTTCTTATTTCTGCTTACCTAAAAGCATTTCTAAACCTAGGTGTATCAGAATCAAGCCGGAATTGCATCTGTAGATGAACTAAAGCAGAGAATAATAGATGCCTGTAACTCGGTTAAAGCCGAATCTATTTCTTTGGCAGTAAGGGGCAATTGGCAGGAAAGAGCATGTCTAGCATCTCTAATGGTGGAGGCCAGTTCGAGCATGATCTGTAATATTAATGAGAAGTAAAATTTATAATAAAATAGTACTTTTCTTCTTATTCATTAAAAAAAAACGTTATAATATTATCATTTTGCAATTTCTTTTAAGACTCATGTTTTCATTCATAACTTGTAAAATATCGCTCGCAGAAAGAAACAGTTCAAGTACATTTTTCTTTAAAAAAAAATAGAGGAATCTATTTCTTAAATAAAAACCACACCTTTCCACTTGAAAAAATGAAGTTGGTGCCTGTATCTCGCTTCTGGAAGCACCGAAAAAAAAATTTGACAAATTAAATTTGGATTCCTAACAAAAAACTAAGGGAACACGTATTTTTTAGTTTTTTTCTAGCTATCTTAGTTTCCGAGAAAAAGTCGTTACCCATATAGCTTGGGACGCCCTGTATATTTATTATTATTATTTTCCTTTATTTCATTTTCTGGTTTATACGTATTACAGATGTTTATTTCATTTATTTTTATTATATTATTATTTTTCTTTCTTTTTTTCGCTTTTTGTAATGAAATTAAATCTCTTTTATTTTTTAATATGTATACAGATATTTATTTTATTGTATTAAAGTAAAGTAATTGCCTATCTTTTCAGGCGGGGCTTAACGTGCAACTACCAATTAGGTGTCGTGGACGGAGGCGACTAGCAAACATACTTTACTGTAAATTTCTTTTATTAACTATTAAATAAAATCCAAGGCCTAAGACCGGGTATCGAACCCAGTACCACAATGCATATTAGCTTTGCAGGTCTCGCCACTAACCGCTCGGCTACCGTGGCACCTATTATTGTACGAGTATTATTATTATTTCTCCTTCTCTTTTACTCTTCTAAGAAATTTAGGAAATATTTAAGAAATCTATGTTGTATTCATCTTCTATAAGTATTAGTTATTTATTTTATTATGGCAGTAAAGAAATTAGATGCCCTACACTCTGACAAAAAAGGGCGAAAAAAATATTTTCTAGGGGAAACCGATCAGTTTCCGATGTGCGCTTTTTTCTTGAGAATTTTCTTCAGCTCTCTTTAACTGGACCTACTAGGTCAGGCAACCGTATTTTTTTATTTTATTCATTAATTCAAAAATGAATTAATTTGCTTTCGAAGCAGATTTTGGGATAAATATTAATTTAGCTCTTTGCAATATTTCAGTCACTCGGATAAAGCATTTTACTAGAAATGTGGAAAGAAAGGTATCTAAAACTAAACCGAAAAAGAGATCTGTAAAAAGAAGTGGACAAATATCCAAGATAATAAAAACTCCACCACAGAGAACCAAAGCAATCACCCGTAAGTTATTTCATGTTCACAGTTTTATATAAAAGAAGGGAAAACGAGCTAATTGTTCAGAAGGAGATGACTAAAGAACTTCGGACGGACTGTATGTTACCTGTTTACAAAATCTTCTCTTCGACATCTCTATGGAGAGAGATGCGTGTAGCTATTTGCATTGCACTGCAGTCCTATGGAGACTTTTTTTCTCGATATCTAAGATTAAGATTTCTTTAAACGGGCGGTTCCACCAGAAGGAACCTGCAGGAACGCAGGCAACCCAAATGCCCATTATTCCCCGCCCACCCTCATCTCATGAGAGCTTTAGAACAACAAATCCGGCTAAAGGATGCCAGATGCTAATATAATAAACTAATAAAGTAGTAACAGGACACTAGGGAGCTGACGACTCAATCGCCCAGTGCACTGAATAAACCTAGAAAGTGCGTTAAGATTACCAGATGCCACAATCTCCGGTAAGGAAATATTTACCCTACCGAAGACGAGAAATCTAGTTTTAGAATAAACTGGACACACCTCAACAAAGTGCAGCACAGTTTCATCGGACTCACCAAAGCCAGCACAATCTGGCGACTGGATAAGGCCGCATTTGAAAAGATGATTCGCTAAACTCGCATGTCCACTCAACACCTGAACCAACTGGCGGATCCGGGACCTGCTAAAACCGTATCCGTTTTTGACAGGCCAAGAATTTCTTTAGCCTGACGGCAGTCAGCTCGGAATCTCCACTCTTTCCGATGTTCTTTCAAAATCCACTGTTCCACCTCTGTTCTACAACGTCGATAGGATACAGGGATAATGGGCTGAGGAGTCATTGTTATCAACGCAGCTCCTTCCCTTGCTGTTTCATCAGCAAGTACGTTACCCGGAACCCCAGAATGACCAGGGGACCAAGCAACCGAAACAGTATTCAGAGCTTCTAACAAGTTGAGAGCAACATGACAAGGATTAACCGAGATATGGTTCTTACTAGGAGAGACCAGAGCTTTAATTGCAGCCTGACTATCCGTGAAGAACCTAATATCAGTATCGGCAAATCCCTTCCAGCGGAGTAAAGTAGCTGCCATCGCAATGGCAGCCAACTCCGCCTGAAAAACAGATGCATAATTACTAAGGTCAAGGCAGTTGCGTTCCCATCTTAGCCCAAACTGCAGAGACCAGCACCCATCTCCCCAGATGCAGAGACCAGCACCTGCCCTATCCATCAATGACCTATACGTAAAAACAGAAATGGCGTTTGTTGATAACTCGACAGCCGAAGCACAAGCCTTCTCTCTTGCGAGTATCTGAACCCCATAATTCCTACGGAAGTCCAGAGTCACAGATAATCTAGAATCCAGTATCACTCCAAGATATTTCACTCTTGAGCAAAACTGGATTTCCTCTCCGTAAAGCGTAAGACCACGCTGCGGGCGTTTTCGATTCCAGGTGAATAATACTACCTGGGTCTTAAAAACACTGAATTTCAGCCCATTTCCCTCAGCCCATCGCGCCACAAAGCAAAGGCTTTGCTGCGAAAGGTCGAAAAGCGTACCGAGATCCTTCCCCACATGCAGCACCACCAGATCATCCGCACACTCCTGAGCATATCCCGGACGACCGGCAAGACCGTTAAGAAGGCCGTCCATCACCAGGTTCCATAAAAAGGGGTATAAAATCCCAACTTGAGGACATCCCCTGAACAACCTTCGTTCTCGGACCACACCAAGGCACTCGACAGACAATAACCTACCGAGCGCCATATGGCATATCCAATTCACTGCCTCAGCTGCAGCGCCAAAATTAAGCAAAGCATCTCTGATGGACACCAAGGATACATTATCAAATGCACCTTCTAAATCCAAGTAGAGTCCCATTGCATATTCACCATTGATAATAGTCTTTTTCAGCCTGGTAACCAACTGGTGCAGCGCCGCTTCCGTAGAGCCCCCGACCCTAAAAACAAACTGGTTGGGTAGAAGGCAACCATCTGGTGCAGGCAGCTCCAAAAGATACCACACCACTAACCTCTCCATCAACTTAAGTTGAAAAAAGGTTAAAGAAATCATCCTATAAGAGCTAGGTTTCTGATAAGTATCTTTAGCAGGTTTGGGGATAAAAATTCCGTGCACTATGCGCCAAAGAATAGGGATATAACCCTGCACGAAGGAATTCTTGAACACTCCAAGAAGTGGTTTAATCAAAAGTTCTCGACCCTGCTGAAGCAAGATGGGATATATCCCATCCGCCCCAGGGGACTTATATGGTTTAAACATGCTCAGCGCATGACAAGCGCGACCCCGATCAAACACTCGTTCCGCTAAATCAACAGCAGCCGAGCGGTCAATCGAAAGATCGCACGAAAAGGACGTCGAGGATGAGTCCTCTTTAGACACCATGCTATCAAGTGTCTCGCCGGTGTAGACGTAAACCGACCAGGGGTTATTTCAATCGATCCCAAAGAGGAACACAAATCCTTTTTTAAAATCCGCTGAAACTTAGCCAAAGGCTGAATGCCATCCAACGAACTGCAAAAATTTCTCTTCTGATCAGTCAAAGACTGAGTACGCATAGCACGACTCTGCGACCGCCTCGCTTGCCTACGCAATTGGGCTAGCCGAGGCGACTACCAAGCACAAGTACGCTTAGTACTAAAACCAGCCCGTAAAGGACAGGCGCTATGAAATGCAGTAATTAAGGCTTCATTGATTAGCTGACAGTCCGAGTCAATCATATAGGTTGGAACCTCAGTGCCCACCTCCACCTTCAGGTTTCCAATAGTAGAGGCAAGGCTCAATCTAAAACTTTCCCAATTGGTCTGTTTGATGGGCCTCATCTCAGGTAATTCAGCCTCCCCACGAAGGGAATATTTTATTAAATAATGGTCTGACATTGAGGAAATATCTGAGACATCCCACCCAGAGACCAAGTCAACAATATCAGAAGAGACCAAAGTCAAATCCAGGACCTTCCGTCTACTTCTGGTAACAAAGGTAAACTTATGTCCACGATTGCACCATACCAAGTTGGTGCTCATGAGGTAATCTAACAGAACCTCTAGAACTAACGTCACCTCTAGAATTAAAGTCAGAGCTACCCCACGCTGTGTGATGCGCATTCGCGTCACAACCCAGGACAAGGGGCAACCTACGTTCACTACAGTACTGTATAAGTCTTCTAACCACCAAAGGGGGAGACTCATCATCATGAGGAAATTACACAGACGCTACAACAACAATAAAACTAGGTGAAGAGAAACTATGTAAGTTACTTACCAAATCCGCGGTTGAATCCTCTGAAGAAAATTCAGCCAGGCGCCAAATATGCAAACCACGTGACACAATAATTGCCGCGCGAGGTCGTATACCAGCACCATGCTGCGCAAAAACCCTGGTACCGCCTGGTTTACCCAACACCTTGTCCTCTCTAGTCAGGGCTCAGGAGGACTGTAACATGGCAATAAAAGGATATCTAGCAGTGTACTATCGATAGTCAACACAGTTAATCACAGGTTAGTGAGCTGTAAATTAGAAAGAGACTGTTGAACTTCCAAAAAATATAAAATTAGTTGATTTTATCCGTTACAGCCTGCATATTTATTAAATCCTAGATCGGTTATCAGAATATCCTGTCGGCAGCAAACAATCTGCTTAAACTTGTATTTGTTGGGGCAGGCATCTCTGAAAGGTTACGCTTAAGTGTAATGTACGGATTTACAACTATAATGTTGGGTCAAATTTCCGAGTTTGGAGAATATTAATGAGTTAGAACCTTGAGAATAGCAATAAGAGAAAGTCGAGTGAGTGTTCACCCCAGATTCCGAGTTGGGAGAGTATTAATGAGTTAGAACCTTGAGAATAGCAATAAGAGAAAGTCGAGTGAGTGTTCACCCCAGATTCCGAGTTTGGAGAATATTAATGAGTTAGAACCTTGAGAATAGCAGTAAGAGAAAGTCGAGTGAGTGGTCACACCAGTTTTCTTCGTACTGAATTGCGTACAACTACCAAATTAAGTAACACTAGGGGCACAAGTCCTGTTGAACTTCCAAAAAGTATAAAATTAGTTGATTTTATCCGTTACAGCCTGCATATTTATTAAATCCTAGACCGGTTATCAGAAGAAGATTAATCAGTTTGGTATCTTTACAATTGAATTCTTTAATTCAATTTCACTTATGTTTCCATCTTGCACTAGATTAGCCAGCAATGTAACCTCTGATAATAAATACAATCTCTGAATTCCGAAAACGGTCAAGACAAAGAATAAAAATGCTTCCTCCAATGGATAAGATAAATGAAAATATCCAGCATAGTGAACCTAACCACATTTTCAACTTAAATTAGATTCTACATAATAGCCTCCTTAGGATAGACTATATACATAATCTAGATTAAGCGTTATTACATATGTCATATATAATGTATTTGTATATTATTATGTATTATTATATAAATCGTTACAAACTTGTTTATTAATAGTTAAAGCAAAACCCAAAGTACTTTTAATTGCCTGAATTTTGGAAAAACGTCAGCTTATGAAAATAAGGGATGGTACCATCGGCGAAACCGCATTCCCCCTCGTCGGCTAGACCGATGATGTAAGAGGGGAGCGCGGTCTGCTTCCATTTGCCTGAGCTCCACCCTGCCTTGCTGAGCAAGATATGTGTGTGGCAGCCCGATAGGACAATAGGGTACCATCCCAGCTCTAGTGGCCTTTATGTGAGAAAAGAAACTGTGTAGTAGGCGCTAATGCCCACAGACGTCGATGCGCCGGGGGGGGAAAAAAAAAAATATAATAATAATAATAATTAAAATAGTGCATTTATCCAGAATAAAAACACGTTATACATAAATTAAACGTATAGCTGTGGCACTTATGTTATCAGCATGGATAAATCCGTCTGCCGAGTTGCTAGTATAAGTATAATTACAAGCGAAATTTGTACGCTCCATAAGTAATAGAAATTAAAAAGAAATAAAAACTCAACTTTCTCTACCTGAGACGGAACTCTGTTATTTTCTCATAAATTCCTAATAATAGTTATAAACTTAATAGACAGGCCCGACGTAAATAAATCAACAGTCCCCTCGGCATTAAATCGAAGGCAGATTTAATTTCCACAAAGTATAGGTACATTATTTTATTTTATCTACTCCATTGAACTAGATTCACAGGACTAAAAATCAGTGCCTTATACCGCCCTGAATCGCTGCTAAAACTCACTAATTATACTATAGTTATCCTACTAAAAACATAATCTGTTTAATAAGAGACCTGAATATAATTTAGCTTCAACATCTATAAATGAAATAGCTCTGTAATTTTTAAGATCTTTTGAATCACCTTTCTTATATAGTGGGAAAATCTGGGCCGATTGTATAGCTCTTCAAAATATTTTTTAAATTTGATTACTTGTAAATTGTTTAGATTATTGGATTATTTAGAATTAACACAACTTGGAAAATAGATACCTAACTAACGAATATAATCGCATAATACATTAACTTTTTTTGTAACAGTAAACGCAAAACCTGTAAACTTGGGAATTAGAGGCGCAACACACCGAAGAACTAAGAAAAGCGCCCGTTCCACAAGGAGGAAGACTGAAGCACTCTCTACTGGTAATAAAGTTTAATTTCTTTTATGGGTTTAATATCAATGAAAATAGCTTTAATAGGGTGAGCTGTAGTGCAGGTAAATTATTTGCGTGAACAATTTTGAATTTGCGATTGAACAAATGAAAAATTCATTGATCTACAAAGGATGGTTAAAAGTCATTAAAGTATAAAGAATGCTACTGGAATCTTTGGGACCCCAGAATCCCGTCTTCTACTTTGCGGTCCCTTTGATTTGATTTCAGCCACTTCTGCAGAGATTTGGAGCCAATCAAATGAAATAACTAAGCAATATCTGATGGCAGCTCTAAAACACTTAATGAAACTCATGCTAAGAAGCAGAGATAGTTTTTTGACAGATGCAGAGCGAATGCTATCAAAAACTATCTCAGCTCTCTAATACTATTATTGTAATAAAATTTATTGGGACGTTCTCATTACGGATTGTCCCTCGCAAAAGCATTATAAAATTATGTTATTCGGAGTTTTTAATTGTTGGCTATTGTAACATTCACGAGGTTTAGTACCAAAAATGTAGCTGACGCCGTTGATTGGCGAGTTGATTGGGTATTTATAGGAGGCTGGCAAGATAATATTTTAAAATAGCACGTCTCATCATCATCTCAAAGTCCGTCCCAAGTAACTTGCTTTTGAAAATTGCAGCGCTTAACAAACAGAATTATAGATTTTATGCAGAAAAAACCTTAACAAAATGTGAAACCAACCATAACTAACCATCCTAGTGAGGTATTAAACAAATTGTTTCAAGACGTCTGGTAATGTTATAATGTGGCATCGTCTGCATTTGTCAGACCTTATTCGAGTGGTAAAATATACCACTAATCGCATAACTCATCTGCGTACAAATCGTAAATGCGTGGGTACAGTAACTCCTCACCTTATTTCCTCCTCATATTTTATCTAGGGATTCCCCTTCATTACTCATTCTTTTGAGAAAACCTCACCATATCAGATGCAAAGAGCTTCAAACTAATTTACATTTGGTTACCCGGTTCGATTTTCCGGTCTTAGCCCTAAATTTTATTTCATTTAATAATAAGAGAAATTAAAAGTAGAGTGTATTAGCTATCCGCCTTTCTACAAGACACTTGATTGGTAGTTCATCGTCTGAGAAAATAAGCATTAATTACTTCACTTTTTTTACATCACAAAATCAATGTTTTTGGCTTTACATCCCAAAATTTCCAAACTGTTTCCCTTACATTTATATTTTTCCATTGTTTATCCTGCCTCTTTTGGAATTAGAATTCAATAATTTTTCTTTTTGTGTGAGTGGCTAATGAAGGTCGTTGTTGTCCTATTGGCTATCTGTTCAATGAAACACAAATTCAAGCATATTTTTACAATGCCTAGCTTTAACCACCAACGAGCGAATTAGTGATGTCACTCAATATTTAATTTTAAAATATAAATTTGTGAATAAATTTCAAAACATTATATTAATTATGTTTCCTAATTTTTATCTCTTTGCAGGCATTGAAATTTTCAAACTAGCAATAAACGAATGCGGAAAAATAAAGGTTAGTTCAGCTTGTGTTCAATTATTTAATAGTTTAAATACTGAAAGTTTATCATAACCTAAGGCTTTTCTACTCTCTAGTCAAGATAAGGAAAGCATATCCTGCGAGTTCATTCGTGTTGAGTTATATATTTATTCTGCAACCGCGTTAATTGGAGTACATGATATATAATAGCGAACATTCTCTTCTCTATTATCAAGATTACTTATAATTAAGTGATTACAGTTTAATTCCTTAATCAAGCCTACTTTTTTCTTTCTGTTCTTGCAGATTAGGCATTAATCGCTTTATGACGACTCTGTCTACTTGTATTAAAAATGCCCGTAAATAGGTCTATTTCCCTCTCCGTCCAGATGTTGTCTCTTTCTTTATTTTAATATACACAGTTCAGTGGTTTGCGTCATTATTATCCCTTACGCCACACCGATTTCCAGCAGAAAAGAACCTTAGCTTCTCCCTGAGCTGTCCGACAGTATAATTGTCCCGGTGAGAATGAAAGTGGCGTAAGTCCATTTTGAGCAGTTTTGAGATAAAACGAGTTTTGTTTTACATAGAATCAAATTTTTTGGTGCATATTAGAATGTAATGGGATTTTAAATTATTTTAGAAAATGCAAAAATGTGACTTACTTCATTGTCATTCTCAACATATCTGGCGTAAGACTAAACAAAACGGCATGCTAAAACCAATTTTAATGCATTTAAAACCAATTTTAAGGGTTTTATTCCATAAACCAATGCTTCAAAATGCAGAAGACTCGTCACAGAGACTCATTTTACTAGCAGATCTTATTTCAACACAGATAGCACTTCATTAGTAATAAAAAACTGTCTTCAACACAATCTGATCCCAACTAATCCTACCAATTCCCTTCAATCAACAGTCATCTCTCTCCCAATAAACTGAACAGACGATTCAAACTTCTCGACAAGCGATGTAAACTCTTACTACAGAATAAATGACTTATCTACACTATGATACTGAAACCTGCCTGGAATTACGGAATGGAACTTTGGGGCTCAGCCAAAGCTTCCAATATCTACAAAATCCGATCCTTCCAGTCAAAAACTGTGTCGAATCGAAAATGCTCCTTACTGTGTCCCTAACTCTACTTTGCACCGAGATTTCCTTGTTCCTTATATTTCAAAAGCAGTAAGATCCCATTACTATATTAAATTCCACACGTTAATCATCTCACATCCTAATCCACTAGTATCCCAGCTTACTGAATTGCCTGAATATTCTCCAAGACTGAAGCGCAGGTGGCCACGCGATTTTCTAAATGAAGTAAGTGTCTGTGCACACTAGTGAACTCCTCTTTAGTAGTTTTCTTTGGGAATGAGTGAATTCTCCCCTCATGCTATTCATGTACTTATCTATTATCATGTTGTATTTATCAGCTTCACTTATTGCGGTTGTGAAAGTAAATAAAGTAAAAAAAAAAAAAAATCCAAATTATAATTTAACTAATAACACCAACACTATGGTTTATTTTTAATTTTTATTTAACTAAAACTATATAACAATTTACTAATTAACATCACAAGGCAATAAACTTCACTAAGAAAACAGTCATAAAGAAACAAACAATCTGGTGGACTTACGCCACTGTCATTCTCAACAGTATGAGCTTTTGATTAAGTACTAAAATTTAGTGCTTCTCCTGATGGCCAGTAAGTGCACTAGGAACTTAGTGCATTGTCACTCTAAACAAAACAGTTGTAGAATATAAAGCTGTCGTTACCTTGATTTCAATAAAAAATGGACTTACGCCACTTTCATTCTCACCGGGACAATAATTATATCCTCCGCTGATACCGTTTGCATTACATTGGTCGCTATTCTACAGCTTTCTTGGCAATAAGTTTCGCGCTGTAGTTTGAATTCTCTTTCAATTTAAGTGAGACCTTCTTGTTACAAAAGAGATTGTAAAAACTATTCTCGACTCAGTATAAATATGCAGTGAGTTAGGTCTATTGGAACCTCGGTGGGCAGATTAGATTTTCTCGTTAGCGTTAGGTTCATTAGAGACTGAGAGAGAGTTCGGGGTCGAATGCGTAAAAGTTGATGCGACAGTCATTATTTTGAACTAAAGCCGGAGTACTTCATACATTTAACACTTTTACATCCCAATAAACCTTAGTACCTCTGCATTTTCTTTTAACAACTTGGTACCTCTCCCAACACCATTGTGCTGCATCCCCAACCAAGTTTTTACCACTCCTTCGTAACTTTCTCATAGTTTGGACCTTCTTTCTACCTACTCGATACCACTTATTTCTTTTATAGCAATTTTCACTTAAACTGCTATTCACTAAAAAATACATAAAAAACAGTTGAAATGGTTGCAGTTAACGTAGGTTCCACACCGAACATAACAAAGAGAATAATGATTTATTTTTTCCATCTTACAGAAAATGTTTACCAAAACCAAAACACACTATCAGTTGCATGGACATTTTAATTATCCCAAGCCATTTGTTGATGACACAGTATTCGCTTACGTACTCAAAAAGAGTACATCACCAATTCCACTATTTGATACTTACAACGAGGCTGAAGCCGAACTGCCAGGATATTTCCAGATCGGTAGAACCGACGGGAAGTTCTCCAGAGGTTTCCTTGCGACCCAAGGGGTATGTACTACTATATGAATCACAGAAGCTTAAAATTCTGGTACACCTTTGTCATTTAACCTAGATTATAGATAATTGACTGGTATGAGAGTAAGCCAAACGCTCCTAACACATTGCGTCACACAAGAACCTATAGTAAAATCTCCCGATTAATCAACGTCAATCGATGACTCCGAATTTAATGTTGATAAGCATCCAAATCGCATATTACACAAGGCCGGGGGCTTCTTAATATTTAGCCTGAGGTATATCGCAATAAAGATAAAATTTAGATTGAAACCTCTCACAATAGCAATGGGCATATAGCAGTCTTAGTCAATCAAAACTTGCTTATTTATAATATTTGTTCTATTGGCCAAACTATGAAGGTTTATATGTCTTCTGAGAATGCAGTACCTGCCAGCTGACCCACCTTTTTATCAACTAACCTTCTGAGTACAAAACCAAAGTGTTAAAGGAAAACAAATAATATATTTTACTTATATGTCCAGAACACTTGGAGCGCCTCTGGTGCGAGATTGTGGAAAGCTAGGACTTTAGCAAAATAGAAATACGTATAGGCGGAGCTACAATTAAATTAGTTGAGGATCCAAAATACAATCGTAAGAATTAAAATATATATATCCATCTTGACATATACACATCCCCATTAAATTAATGCAGAATAATTGAAACGTTCAGAATCGGAGTCATCTTCCTTGTTCAATTAAAGAATAATTCCCGAGAAAACAGGAAAGTTTTTATAAAGTGCTGACGCTATAAACATTGAATTTTATATCATTTCAACAGGCTCATTATGCTTGTATTAAGCGCTGTTTAATGGATCCTTCTTATGTCACCAAGGAACATGCGGGAAGTTGGAAAGAACGAGATAAAGCATTAAGCAATATTGTGTGTCCAGTAGAAATGCTACCAAAGTCTCCACAGCTGCGTGGATGCCAAGAAATCAGTGAATGTACTGGCTTCAAGAAAATCAACAAACTTTTGTTGAAGAAGAAAATTTTACGACTACAATCTGATATAGAACGTTACGATATTGAAAACCCTTCTAATTACATTTCCCAAAAGGAGCAGCTCGTAACGTAAGTAATTAAATTACTTTTTCCGTACTACTGATATTTTAAGAACTTTTAACAACATAGGGTCTACATTGGTGAATAAAAAAAGCTGCTTTGCTAGACTCCGGGCAACCTTCTTCACACATTTCAGAAAACTGTGGTCGTCTTAACCCTTTGAGTACGGAGATTTTTCCCATACATATGCGAAAGATACTGACTGGTTTTATTCGTTTTTGCTGAGTTAGGGGAAATGCTATCCATCAAAGTCAGTTTTGAATAATTTAGATATATTTTATATCTAACAAAGTGAAATTTTGATTGCAAAATATATCAAGTTTCAAACCTTTTGGAAAAGGATATATCATTTTGAAAAAATGTTTGAAATTCTGAAAAAAGTTTCTTGAGAAACATTCAGAGGAGCGCGATAGCGCTTCCGGGTCTTTTCGCATATGCATGAAGGAGCGCGATCGCGTTCCCCTTCGTACTCAAAGGGTTAAGTTCCAAAATACTTGTATATCCATTTCCCTGATCCCGCCATTTAATTTTTTTCTGTATAAAAAGAAAAATCTCTAAAAACACTACTTCATTTTGCACTTTTCTTGCATCCAATTCTAACGCTTCCGCCCCATATAATATATATGTTTTTAACAAATATATTGCCGAGTGGTTTGTAAATATTAGAGATTATGTATACTTTAGCTGGCAAATAGATCCAATGGTGGAATTTAGCCAGAAACCTGAACCTTTGAAACGACATTTTCTTGGTTTACGCAAGAAAGTCAAAAGGTAACAAATAGAAACAGTACTTTACAGTCTTTTCTTTTCTAGGAGTCGCCATACAAAAGTTGTTCCTCTTAGACCGAAGTAACGCTCACGATAGACGCTAGGTTCATCTTATGTCGGAATGTTGAAGCAAGAATACGTTTTTTCCACGATTTAGTGTCAGTATTACCGCACCAAACCTTACGAATATCCAATGAGAGTTAAATATTTAACTTCTAATTAGCAGGAATGAATGACGGCTAAACATTTATGTCACTTTTGCCCAAAAGTCTTGGAATCACAACCGGAACAATGCAATTTCATATTTAGATTCAAAAAGCTGTCAAAATTATTCAAAATAATAAGTTTGAGATTAAGCTCAGGTTGATCTTGTAAATTTAGAGTGGTTAGACAATGGTGTCCTATGTAACAGTTGTTGAATTCCTTGCCGATTGGTGCGGACTGCGGCTAGTCTTTCAGGTGGAGCTAGACTTTTTTTTGTGAATCTGAGATCATAAATCAAGGGATAGTACACCCAAAATTGCCTGATTTTCAGGCAGTTTCTCGGCTGTTTCACTCATTTCAGGCAGGAATAGGTAGTCACAATAAAGTCATTCTTGTGTGGGAGCTCGGGAATTGGGGCACAGGGCATGAAGACGATAAATCGGTTGGTCTACAGTAGAGGTTTTTTTCAGGGGACCGAACCCTTTAGGTACAATACAACCATTATTAACGGGCCAATGTCACAGAAGTGGTATGTGGAAACCTGAGAAACGAGATAACCCCTTTACCTGCTCGCTTAAATTTATAGGAGTCTATTTTTTTGCCAAATTAAATTGAAAGTCTAACCCACTGTTTTGTGTTTCACAATATTACATGGCTGTAAAATAGATTAAGTTTTCTTTGTTTGTAGGTACAATGAAATCCAGAAGTGGAATGATGTCCTTCTTCCGTCACTGGATATAAACTTTTTTAATTTAATCAGAAAACATGGGATCAATAGGCGCATTCAAATTAAATATCTTAAAGAAGATCAATCGTTTCGAAAAATGTTATTTGTTTCAGCTGTTAATTGGACAAATTATATTAACGATATTTGTATTTTAATAGAGGTAAATAAATTATTAATTAATAGTAATAATAATGAAAACATTAATCAAGGAAGAGAAGGAGATTAGTTCAGTTGGTAGCGCGATGAACCAGCAATCCGGAGCCCTATGATCAAATCCAGTCGCACTATTCTAGGATTTTCTCTCCCTAGGTGCCTCTTCCTAAGATTAGTTGTGTTTCCTCCTGCGAGATAATAGTTGAGAAAGCTCCGTGCGCCAGTGACCTTAGATGGTGATAAGTCTTAAAAGTATGAAAGTAATAATGCTAATGTCTGCCGCTACAATCCGGAGACAAAATAAACCTGCACCTAATCCATCCGGGCTGTCTTAAGGGCGAAAAGTAAAATTTACTCAATCCAATTCCGTTCTTCCGTCGCCAGTAGTAGCATGGAGAACTGACATGGATTTTATGAAAGCCACATTCAAGAGGCCAAACAGCCACATGTGGCTCGCGAGCCGCGGTTACTGACCTTTACTGTTAAATGCCTTATCTTATAGTTTTATGATATCTCAAACTGATCTAAGAGGAGGCCAGTATAATTATTTCACTTCATTTCATCTACTGAGAAGGAACAAATGCCTCAAGTTCTCCAATTTATCTTTAGAAGGAGGTAGAAGTGGGCTATCACAAAATCTTGAGTTCTGACAAATGGATAGAGAAGAAATAGTACTAGATGTTCCAGAAAATACCTGAAACTTTCTAACTGAATGAAAAGAGGGCAAAACTGAATCTACTCGTAGTTCTAATATAAGTAGTTAATTTGAAGTTCTAAAAGAGAAATTAAGTGTGATTGTCGTGCTTATTCTTTTTTTGTCTTACGTGCATTTGTAGTTCTTGGTGTGGTGGTCTGATCACCATCAGACAGAGAGCCGTTTTTACTAATTATTCATTGATATTTCAGATATTTAGGATGGAAGATTTGCGAGGAATCGGTCAAATAAACAACTCATCTTTTTGCCAACGTTTCGAAAAATATATTGTCCTCTTCAGGGCGTGGCTCTGCGGGTTGGTTGAGTTACAGAAACAGTTTCTGTAACTCAACCAACCCGCAGAGCCACGCCCTGAAGAGGACAATATATTTTTCGAAACGTTGGCAAAAAGACGAGTTGTTTTATTTGGCCGATTCCTCGCAAATCTTCCATCCTAAGTTTAACAATTTGCGGTCACGAAAACTATATATTCATTTCAGATATTGATTTTTTTTTTTTTTTTTTTTTTTTTTTTTTTGCAGGATGTTGATTTAGGCAAAGATATCCAGCAGTTGTACGATTCATCCATGAATGCTTATATGTTAATCTGGCCAATACTTGCGCAGATTAAAGGAGCATCAATTATACGAAATATGATACAAATTTTGAAGTGTACAAATAAAAACTGCTACATTCATTTCCTTGAGGCAAAAAAACGATTGAATCTAAACTTCCGATGTCATTATCATACAGCTCTTTTGTTGCAGCCATTTTTAGATGATATAAAGGTAAATAATTTATCCTACTACGATTGTTTACGGTAGCAACCACCTAGTTTGAAGCTATCTGATTAGAATCGGATGATAAGTTCTGAAGTTATTAATTAGGTAGTTGAAGTGTGAGTAGACTTAATTGTTTCCCCTGTATGTGAAAGGTCCATTAAGTAGTGGACGAGTGGACAAAATCAGGATTTTCTCCTCGTTGCCACTCTTTTCTCAAAGCAGCCAATCATTTCAAGTATTTCTGCTCTTTCCTATCTTCTTCAACCCTCCTCATAAACGTTATCGCTAACGCACTTTAATGCTACCCACCTAGTTTCAGTCACATTTTGAATCTTTAACCAACGAGACAAATTGATTGGTTAGAAGGTGTTATGTATTTAACGAACGAGCACGCTTCCGATATTTCGAATCCCAAATATGTGATTTTCTTTTCTAAGAATTTGCATTTGCTTCTGTTCAAGCGGACTTTCTTATCCTTTAATTTCTGAAGGACCATTTCGAGTCTTTGATTATGTTCTTCAATCGTACTACCTGAAACAACAATATCGTCATGTACAACACATACACCTTTTACATTTAGAAAGAGAGTATCTATGAATCATTGCCATTCTATGGGCGCAAAAGCTAAACCGTATAACAGTCTGCTGACTTCGTATAGTCCAATATGTGTATTAATAGTTACAATTTCACTCGCTTCTTCCGTTACTGGCAAATGTAGAAATGCTGTCCTAACATCTAATTTTGAAAAATATTTAGCTCCGGAAAGATGTGTAACACCATCAGGAATGTAAAGAGATATCTCGATAGGAAATTTGATGGGCGTGTTATATCGACACGGGGGACGATTCAGTGGCCACCTGTACACCGGATTTGACACCTATGAACTATTTCCTTTGGGGATGCCTGTAAAACAAGGTTATTACTCATAACTTTTTACTTTCTTTTCTTATTTCTGCTTATCTAAAAGCATTTCTAAATCTAGGTGTATCAGAATCAAGCCGGGATTGCATCTGTAGATGAACTAAAGCAGAGAATAATAGATGCCTGTAAGTCGGTTAAAGCCGAATCTATTTCTTTGGCGGTAAGGGACAATTGGCAGGAAAGAGCATGTCTGTGCATCTCTAATGGTGGAGGACATTTCGAGCGTGATCTGTAATATTAATGAGGAGTAAAATTTATAAATAAATAGTACTTTTCTTCTTATTCAATAAAAAAAAAAACGTTATAATATTATCATTTTGAAATTTTTTTTTTTTTTTTTTTTTTTTTTTTTTTTTTTTTTTTTTTTTTTTGGCGCATCAACAGCTAAGGTCATTAGCGCCCGGAGCTTTTTCCAGTGCACTGCCGGCCTCCGGACAGTGTTCTCTCGTTACAGACAACACTGTCCATCACCGGACAGTGAGCTGTAAGAAGCTCCTAGGAAGAGAAAATCTAAGGGTCAGTAGCTGGACTCGAACCCGGGACCTCCGCGTGGGAGTCCAGTATGCTAACCTCATAGCTAATCCCTTCCCTATTTTGAAATTTCTTATAAGAATCATGTTTTCATTCATAACTTGTAAAATATCGCTCACAGAAAAAAACCGTTCAAGTAAATTTTTCTTTAAAAAAATAGAGGAATCTATTTCTGAAATAACAACCACACTTCCCCATTTGAAAAAATGAAGTTGGTGCCTTTATCTCGCTTCTGGAAGCACCGAAAAAAATTTACAAATTAAATTTGGATTTCTAACAAAAAACTAAGGGAACACGTAATTTTTAGTTTTTTTCTAGCTATCTTAGTTTCCGAGAAAAAGTTGTTATCCATATAGCTTGGGACACCCTGTATACTCCCTTTAGATTTGTAAATCTAGCCCCCTCGTTTTGTATCTCGCCGGTGCCTCCAATTGTTATGTATTTAACGAACGAGAACACAAATCCTGTGATAACGTATTTATTGTCTGTTACAAGATACATAAGAAACACGTAAGAAACACGTGTATTGCGTACATAACGTAATGCACCTTGTTTCACCTTTAACCTCTGACCTCCTCTTACCATCGATCCTACTGTATCGATATTCACAATATATATATATATATATATATATATATATATCAGAAGGTAAAGTACATTTGTTGAACTCAGAAAATAAGAAAGCTCGTATCTCTTGTAATAAGAATTATTATCACAGTCAGCTCAATAGAATCAATAAGCATCAATCATTACCACAATTAGCTCGTCTCCAAAAAATCTGTTTTAAAACTTACTAGTAGGCAACCTGAGCAATTGGTGCACTTAACGTCGCCTGAATGATGTCTGCAATTCATTGCTCAACTTGAGGTTGCCAATCCCTCGCGGTGGAATGAACGCCATTCTTCAGTCACGTTAAACGATGCAATCTCTATTAACCGCCAGATTCAGTCTCCTCACATACCTGCTGATCCTGAACTAAAAGGATCTGCCGACTTCTTAACCGAATACCGCTTAAGTGACTCTTTCACTTGTCTGTGGCCTGCAATTACTTCCTCCAGATCCCATATTTAGCCAATACCCAGGCGCTAAATGTGGTTTAATAAGATAAAGACTAGGTAAAGCAGGACGGGACCTATGCTCTACATCACCGCAGACAAAAGATGTTCATTGTGCCTTCCTCTTTGGATCTAGTAGACAAAGCTCCCCTACTAAGGAGGTTGAGGACTTTCCCTACTAGTTCTTTTCGCGCTACTATCTCCTTTGGTCTCAAAGATCCAGAGGTTTCATAGCGCAACCACTCTGTTGCAACGCAATCGAACAAGTGAGAGGCCGTTCCCTCCTCTTCTTGACACTTTCTGCACAACGGTTCCGAGCTAATTAGCCCTACCTTGAACAAATACTTCCTGAATCTACCATGCCCTGTGAATATGTCTGTGATCAGAGGAATCCTATTTCTGCCCAAGCACAGAGTCATTTTGACTTTTTTTTTTACACAACCAAGACATCATAGTCTTGCTGTGTTTGACCCCAGGACACTTCACCAAGTTCTTTTCTTGTTCTGCCAGATCTAGTCTCTGAGAGCCACACGAACTGCACTGTTGGTGATTCCCTGGCAGTAGGGGCACTGCTAAGGGCTCCCGTAATGAACAGGCAGGCCAGTCTCTGCATCCTTGCTACAGCCTTCATGCCGTTTGTTTTACAATCTTCCTCCATCACACTAACGCACCAAGGTGATACTTGGAATGACTGTCTGTGTATAGAGCCAATGGGTCATTTTGGGGCATGTGGTTTAATAAAAATGTTCCAAAAAATTTTCGGCATAAAAAAAAGAAGTTTTATTTGAACGTTCTAAAATATCCTTTAGTACCTCTAGCACCAAAGAAGTTTTTTTTTTTTTTACGGACCGTCTACCTCAAGAGGCCCTCAAATTCGCGCCGAAAAGTCTTGGGCGAAATATTTTGCCTAAATTAGAATAACAGAGGGGAAGTGTTCCACAACTCGCTGATATTCACCAGTAAAAAAGCGAGCTTTGCACACCCAAAGGGCAGTAGCAAATCCAAGACTCAAAGCCGTTTTTGTGGTCCTTCCTAGAGCTCGGAAAGTATATATATAACATATGTACTATACTTATATTTATATTAAATGGACTCTAATTATGACTCAGGGTTTACTATTTTGACAAAAAAACTTGTACACATGAATACGTCTAGCGTAAGGGTCTGCAATATGTAACAAATTATAAAAAAATTAATTGTTGATAAATTATATTAATTGTTGAAAAATTTATATCAATTGTTAAAAAATTTACAAAGGAATTATTAGGAATTTTTATATCCGTAAAGGATATATGGAAACATTATTCAAAAGCAAACGGTAAAGTACTTAGAATGCCCCAATAGTGGTAAGAGAAATAAGAGAAATTAGAAACAATTTTAAATAAATGACGTTAACTTTTTTGAAGTTTCTAATTGGCTGAAATTACAATTTGAAGTATGAATGAAATATTGGGCAGTTGTTGATTTGTGTATCTTTAGCAGTTTAATCAACCCTATACTCAACTTTGGAATTACTTTTGTTAAAAAGATTAATTTTAGTGTGATTGAAGTTGAATGATTTTTTTCACACTACTCTATTTAGTGTTATACAATCGAAGAATATAAATCTAACTAACTCCAAGTCAGAAACTATATTTGTACACTATTTTACCAAGATTTCTTTTTAGGATGAGTTAGATTTTAGTTGGCTTAGTGACTAAACCTGAAAGCGTAGTAGTCCACTTGTTATAGGTTTGGTTAGCTTTGGTAACGCTGTAGAGTTATAATATTCATTTTTTTTTTTTTTTTTCTTTCGACAGACGCTGGCTAAATGTGAGAATCTACACCTAGTAGAGAATATGTGGTCAAACTTAAATATATTTTTCTCCATGCTGCGGATAATTTACTCAACAGAAAATAGTAGTTTCAACCAGTTAACATCATCTGAGGAATCGAAAAGATTTTCCGTTGGAAATGTAATATCGAATATTTATAAAAAAATTACTCCAACGTTTTTAAGACAGTGCGAGAAATTGTTTTGTGAAAATTGGAAATTGCCGAAGTATGTTATTATTAACTTGATTTATTTATAGATAAGCAGCCTAGATTGATTAAACAAACCATATTTACAATTTATAATATAGGATTCAGTATTAAATGAACTGTTCACTGCACAACTCCATATAACAAAAAGTGAAATAAATTATTTATTATTTAATGGAAAAAACAAATTGGTCGTTCACTGGTGTTAATCTTTATTATTTGGGAAATTTATTATTAACATAAAAAGATATGATGGGACCAAGTGCTTTAACATTTAAATTTAAGATGCATATTTCAAAAAGTGGATAGATTAACTCCATTTGTGCAGTGAACAGATCATATAAAATGCTTCTGAAGTTTGTTAATTTCATCGTTATTTACCATCATCATTATTATTCTAATTTAAGGGGCGTAAAAATCTGAGGAGCTTTTTTCAGTGTACTGCCGGCCTCTGGACAGTGTTCTCTCGTTGCAAACAACACTGTCTATCACCGAACAGTAAGCTGTAAGAAGCTCCTAGGAAGAGAAAATCTAATGGCCAGCAGATGGATTCGAACCTGGGTTATGGACATTACTTACTGGTTCACCCTGTATATGTACATATATCAAACCAATTTTTACTACCTAACCTATACATAATAATTTGTAAAATTGTAAAAGTTTTGGAATCTTAATCATTTTTTTATTTTTATTATATCTCAAATTTGAAAATATGTTAATATTTTGCTGTCATGTTAATTATGTAAAGTTGAAGATTGTTACTAGAGACAGTTTTTGAGGTATTTTCACAGACAGACGGAATTGTCTGTGATTATTTACGGAGAATAAAGAGAAATGGTCATAGAAATGTAATTTGGCCATTGCACAAGGAATAAATATTAATAAAAATATTGTTTTACAGAAAGGATCTAAAAAATTTAAGACATTTATGTAAAAAACTCACAGATTTTTTGAGTCGCTATACGGAGTTTGTAGACAACCAATTTTCAAATTGTCCATGTGTGGAGAAGACAGAGAGAGAAGAGTTCGCTGTTTATATTGACACTGTTGCAGAACATTGTTCAAGGTTTAACCTCATGGTCAAGGTTAGCATGAAAATTAAATTTTGTACTTTAAATCAATCAACCATGAGATAAGGTTTTTTTGTTCTCTTCATATTTGAATTTTGTTTAAACAGGTATTACGTTATTTTGAACAAATTTTGGTTATAAAATTTCCCTCTAAACCTCGAATGATGGTGTTTCAAAACACATTGAAAAGGAATATTAGAGATATATCGAAACAAATCTTTTCTTTGAATATAAATATTTTTGATGTAGACCCAATCGAAAACGCTCTCCTAAATGAATGGTTTTGGAAAGCTATACGTCAGCTAAGTGTAGTAGTCATAGATTTCATAGATCTGGCATTTGATAATCTTGCGTAAGTTTTTTCTTACTTAACATTTTATTACGTTAAGAATCACTTTAGTCAAATAAAATAATGTTTATTGCTAATGGAACACAAAAAACCATGACTTTTTAAACAATGCAATATAAGGCAAATCCCATGTTGCAGAACATTCATCTAAAGCATATTAGCAGTTCAATTTATCGTCTTTCAAAATCGCTAAACGAACTTCCTACGACCTGACTCTTTACTGAAAGAACTTTTTATGCGTCTAATACCAAAAGTTATCCTCTTCAACTATATTTCAAATAATAATAATATTAAATATATTGCTTAATTGAATAAGAAGAAATTCGACAGATATTTCAAATCAGATTTTTTCTTTGAAGGACTTCACAAGAGACACTAAAATACCTTAGATATCACGAGAGAAGTAACATAAAGTTTTTTTTGCGTGATAAATTAATGAGTAAATATCCAAAAATTATGGACAAATATATAGAGGAAGCTGGTGAATTTCAAGATATGCTAGTCGTAAGTAAATTAATAATTTAATGTTTAAACGTACAGATTCTTCAATAGTTGGGCACAAAACCAAAATCAATTTAATTGGATACAATACAGAATACATAAACTCATGACGAATGGAAGAAAAAATTATGTCAGTTTCAGTCATGATTTTTGAAGAGCAATTATTGGCATTATTCTGTCTTCCTTCTGGATTAATGAATCAGTCAACAAAAACTATGAACAATACTTATGACGAACATTTGAACCAAAATCAGAAAAACATAAAACTTAAAAATATTACTTAAATAGTTTTCCAGCAATAAAATATTTAGTTCTTTTTCGCAGAAACGGGGAAAACATTAGTTTTTATAGTATTGTTGTCTTTATCCAACAAAGTGTGCTTCGTCTTTAATGGGCGCCCGACTCCGGAGTCATTAGCCTTTGCTCACCCCTGTTGTCTCATTATTTATTATTTTTTGCACTTCGATACCTTAGAATATCAGCGTCTCTCAAATATTTTTCTGCTCAAATCATTTCTCCTCAAATTAGTCTTAATAACAGATAAATGGGTAGTATTAGTGGAGTGTACTACACATTCCATATATTTAAGCAGTGTTCTTTTAAGCAGGCGACTTTGCCATTGCTTTATTTATTTTGTACATTTATTTTGGCTATGCATATGACTCCCAAATAAAATAATAATAATTATAATTAATAATACACATTCCCTTCTAGACTAACGTCTTTGAGGGTGGTTTAGATACCTAATAATGAGGCTATTTTCTTTCTTTGTAGTGAGATATGTTTGCGCGACACCTGTACCTGCAGTAAAGCCCTTTTGATAGAGTAGGGGTAGGGCCTTACTTCATTTATTTACTATTTCGATATTGTCCACCTCTAAAAAACAAAAAACAAAAATTAATTCCTTACATTTCAGGGCATTATATTTCTCTAACCGTCTATTAGAGATTTCTAATACATTTTGATCAATAAGCTAGTCAGCTAAATAGATATTTAATTTTAAATAGAGTATAAATCATACATAACATTCAATAAAATATTAAATACATCATAAAATATTTTGCAGAGATCCTGCCCCACTCCTCCACGAATATTACTATTTCCAGTTTACACAAATAATTTGTATTATGTGAGATACAATGCAAGTTTATCTTACGGCATGTTTAGAAGTATAACTAAAGAGCCTTCTGTTGCCATTGCCAATGAAACTAATCAGGTAAGTATTTATACTGAAATTGAAGTATCCGCGGCCATTCGATATTAGATTAGATTCCAGAAGGGCGGCCTTAAAGGCCGTAACCCAATGGGTCTGGCCATTCGATATACATAATCTGATATTTTCTGCAGATTTAATCACATTTTCAACATAATCTGAGAATTGCGATCACTACACTGGTTTGGTATATTGCAGTGTGCTTTTCTGGAATGAATTTCAGCCAAACTCTGGCTAGAATAGTAGAAGATGGTGCAAAGCAAAAAGGACTTACTTATACAAAACTCTATCTGGAATGGAGTTGACTGTCTCGTTCCTAACTGTCCAAGTTCTTTAATCAAAATACATTATCGCGTCCTCTTCTGATTGTGAATGGAAGAATCTTCAGATTTTAAAAACGAGGCCTCGCCGGAATTGACTAATTCTGAAGATTATTTTTAGAAACTACATTTTCAAATTTTATTAGCGAAAAGATTCTCCTACAAAACATAGAATTTAACTATGAAACAAATAATATTTATTATCATTAATTATATTGTTTTTTTTTTGCAGGGAGAATTATGGAAGGAATTTAATGACCAGGCAGCTGCAAATTTAGAGCATTTTTACATACGGCAATTTATGAAAAAAATTAAGGAATATTTTATAGGCAATATTTGCAACACCAAATGCCTGAAAATTATTCAAGGTAAACAAATAACATATTTATTAATTTTATGTGGTAATACCAGAAAAATTATTTTCTACATTTCTGGCATTAATACTGGAAATGTAGAGCAACATTCTCGCTCTCCCAGCCATTCGTAAACAAAAAATCTCTTCATAATTTGAAGCTGACGATTTAAAAGCTAGTATGGTATTCTGCCTTTTACCACCCTGCTTGTTTCATTCTGGCCTATCTCAACTCTCAAACGCATTTGAAGCATAGAGATTAAGCGATCTTGGATTCCTAGCCATTTCGGCTGGCGTGTTAGGCCGGGTACATCTTGTTTTCATAAAACTTGTTTTACGCTTGTTAGTCCGTAAACCCACCTTTTTTCCCTCCGCTTCAGACTCTTGTAAACCTTAAACACGGCTTCCTGCTGTACAAGCTGTGATGACGACACCCTCCGCATATGCCAGATGAGGGGTCTTTTATTGTAGTGCTATCTCTGGTACGAATTGGGCTCAACGGTCGTTCCAAAGCATGTTGAAGAGCAATGGTGAATGTGGATCTCCTATCGAGATCCATTTATCAATTTTGGGATTGTTAGTATATCAGTAATGGTGTTCTGGTCCTGATGACCTTTCATCGGCTAGGTTTAAAATACTACGACGAAGACCACAAAATTGACCTTCAGTGTCAATGTAATATGCCTGCAACGGTGTTTCTCTGCTATCCGCAATTTAGTTCAGTTTCTTAGGCGGATAAGGCGATTTTTTCCCAATTACCTTCTACCATACAGTTTAAGACGAACTTACGTAATAATCGCGTAAGCAAACAACGCTCTTTAAACCGATATATTCAAATGTCCAGGTTGCATATCTATGAAAATCAACTTACCTTTTACTAAATCAAATCACATCAAACATAAACCTCTAGGCGGTAGGGCTAGCTGATAGTAGGACATCCCTAACTTACCTTGTTGAAATACTATCTCTTCAAAATTTGAGATTCCAAGAAACGTTTCCAAAAAAGATAACTATAGGATAATTATGGTAATTGTGCCGTAATCTTCTGATGAATTTATATTGAGAAGGGAATATAAATGATTAACTTTTTTTTTTCTTCTTTTTTTTTAAATTGAACGTATACATATATACCCTGTGGTGACCAGAGTTATATACTCCACCTTTTTGTATGAATTTTTCCTTAAGTAAAGGTATTTTGGTTCATTAAGCACAAGAAAGAATTTTATTTTACTCCCTACCGCCCCGGGTGATTGTCTCCAGGACCCTCCCTCCATTCCAGTGAGCTATCCCGCCAGAGGCACCCTTAAGGGTATTTTTCTTTTGAGGCTGGTTAGGGATCTCGTATCTGATAGCGTCGGCTATCTGGCGCCCGCAAAGATACCGTCCCTTTCCTCTAGCCGGCCACAAGGAAAAATTATGGCGCCCGCGAACAGTGACCCGAAAAAGTAAAAATAAATAAATTTTTGGCCCATGAACCTTTATAATTAAAGTTAACTATTTTATATCTTTTCGTAGTGACCCGAAAAAAGAAAAGCTAAAATAAATTTCTCTTGTGCTAAATGGGTTCTCGGATTTTCCTTTTCTCTGTTCCCAAAATTGGAATTTCATCACTTTAATGAAAAATTACTTGTTTAAAAGAAGTTTGGGCAACAGGAAACGGAAAATATATTTTTAACATATTTTAAAATTAATGGAAAGAATTGATTCTATTAGATATTTTAGTAAGTTAGTTTGTGTGTATAGTATGTCCCGTTATCTGACTTATTGGTCGTAATTAGTACAATAACAATAGTCCAATAGACCTCTTTATTCACATTGGCTTTTGTTTATCTTTTGCATTAATCTACTGCTGTTATCTTATGCTTATAGCCAACTTTTTTTACCTTACATTTATCATTTATTGTGTCGTCAGTATTATTTCTTTTCAAATTAAAATTATTGTCAATTTCAATTTAAACATTTCCGATTCTTGCTATTTTTCTATTTTTTTATGCACTTATACGATTTTAAATGACCTATTAATTGATTTATAATTATTATTTTGTCATTACTATCTAATTAGACTAAGCATATTCTTTAGATGTTAAAACTTTTTAATATGAATGGTTACTGAGTATAGGATAAAAATTAAATGGTTCTGAGCACTTGTCACAGAGCACTTCCTATTCAATTTTTTTTATGTCCGAGGAATTAAGTTCTGAAGAAGGAGCTAGTCCTCGTGTTTCGCACTTAAGTTAGATTTACGAACTTAAAAAGTCCGAACTCTGTTCTCTCTTTGATTCATTATCACTCCCGCCCACAGGGCGAGTACGAAACTTAAGATATCGGTTGCGGAATTTTATTATTACCCATGCCTAGCATTGGATTTCGGCCATTCAGAATAGAAGTGATCTAAATAAGAGATTACCAATGGTACCAACTACTGATTCAGACCCCTCAGAAGGTGTAAACCCAGTTAGGTCACCTCAAATGTATTTTCCGTTACCCTATTTAATCTCGTCCTGGAAGTTAAAATTCGATAATACCACCGGTTTGAGTGCTGTCGATTTCCTTACACGAATTTCAGAAAAGAAGAAAACTTTCGGATTATCTGATTCTGATTTACTTAAGTGCTTGTCTGAACTATTAGAGGGAACACCTCTCAACTGGCATCATCTTAAATGCACTTCTTGGCAAAACTGGACCGACTTTGAAAAAGATTTCCGTGCTACATTTTTCCCGTTCAATTATCAAGACAAATTAAAACGAGAAATTGATAGACGAACCCAGGGAGAATTTGAAAGGATCACTGATTATGTTATTAATATGCGTGCCTTGATGTCCAAATTAGATAAACCCCTTACCGAAGAGGAACAAATATCTAAAATTTACAATAATCTTCTGCCAGCGTACCAGGGATACTTTAGACGTTCAGAAATCCGTACCTTCTCAGACTTAATTAACTTAGGCGAAGAATATTGGTCTTATGCTGAACGTAGTAAATCTTACCGGCCTCCCCCTCCCAAAAGTGATGCCTTGATACCTGAAACGGCCTATATACCTCCTCCAATAAATAGAGGAAATAAAATTTCCGTACCGTACAGTCCGAATAAACCGAAAATGACTAATTTTCAAGGAAATGTAAAACCTAAACTACAAGATGGCCCTTCCTATTCTAAAGGTAATTCCATACATTCCATCACAAATACTCAAACTCCCGCTAAGTTGAAAAATAAAACTATCCGGCTTGAGACTACGACGAACACTTCTACACCGGAAGTGACCAAATCTATCTGCTGGAACTGTGGTAAAAGTGGTCATACCTACAGTGACTGCCAAAAGAAAAGACCACGTATATTTTGTTACCGCTGTGGACATCCAGAGGTTACTGTTAAGTCTTGTCCCACTTGTACTCGATCGGGAAACGAGAAAGGAGTTTAGGAAGAGGGATCGATCAGAACTCCAACTTAACTAAGGATCCCGCTCTCGCCCCTGAACTTTTCGGGACTGTTACCGCCACTTTAGAGACTTTTTGAAGATCCCCGCCTCCACCGATCCCAAAGTCTAATTTTCGACCAGTAAATGGCTACCTCTATATTCCACTTAATATTAATGGCCAAACTCATGACGCGTTAGTGGATAGTGGATCGGCTTATTCATACATCAGTCTTTCCGAATCAACGGGTCTGCAACAGACTTACTTAACAACTATCGACCGTATAGCTGTCTCCTTTGCCAACGGGACACGTGAGATTACCGAAACATTAGTATCTCTTCCGGTACAAGTTGCCAAGCGTAACTTCACCTTAAACTTTTTCGTATTGCCTTATCTCACAGTTCCCTACTTAATTGGCTTGGACTCATTATCGTCTATGGAAGTAGTAACAGATTTTTCATCTCATTCCTGGCATTTTAAAAGTTCAGCGGATATTTTTACTTTCCATCACAAATCGGTTAATCAGCCACAGATTTGCGGCATTCAGCGCAGTCGCTGATAAATACTCCTATCAGTACTCCTATCGAAAATAAAACATTAAATGATTTTCTCGAATTGGAATTCGCGAGATTCAACACTTCTGACATTGGAGTAACTACTTTGGTCCAACATCAAATAGATGTAGGCGACCAGACTCCTATCACACAGCGAGTGTATCCTGTATCTCCAAAAATCCAGGAGGCTATCGATCAAGAGGTAGGTCGTTTACTTGCCGAGAACATCATTGAACCCTCTAAGAGTCCATGGTCCAACCCTATTGTTATGGTGAGAAAACATAGTGGTACCTACCGCTTTTGCATCGACTTCCGCAAAGTCAATGCTATTTCAAAAAAGGACGTTTACCCTTTGCCCAATATGAGTTCTTTATTGGACCAATTAAAAAACTGTCGATACATGTCCAAGTTGGATCTGGCCCAAGCCTATTTACAGATACCTCTTGCTCCAGAATCTAGAGAAATCACTGCTTTTATCGTGTTAGGCAGAGGTCTTTTCCATTTTAAGAGAATGCCTTAAGGGCTATGTGGGGCTCCTGCAACATTCCAAAGGCTTCTCGATTCAATTATAGGACCTGACTTGGCTCCGGCCTGTTTTGCCTATCTTGATGAAATTATCGTCGCTACAAATACCTTTCAGGATCATTTGAAGTATCTAACTATTGTCTTTACCCGCCTAATGGAAGCAGAGTTGCAAGTCAATCGAAATAAATGCGAGTTTGGCTGTTCCGAACTTTCCTATTTGGGCTTTTTAGTAAATGAGAATGGATTACAGGTAGACCCAACTAAAGTTAACTCTGTATTAACATTCCCGCTGCCGAAAGATGTTAAAGAACTCCGTTCATTCCTAGGCCTAGCATCTTGGTATCGGCGTTTTATATCGAATTTTTCCACTATTGCCTCTCCTATAAATAAGTTACTCCGTAAGAAAGAAAAATGGTATTGGGGAGTTGAGCAAGATCTATCTTCACCTTGGGCTACCGTGGCGTCCGATATTATGGGTCCTCTTCCCTGCTCTACTAAGGGATTCAATTACCTGTTAGTGTTTGAAGATCTTTTCACAAAATGGGTCGAATTGATCCCAATAAGAACTGCTAATGCAGCTGCCGTCGCAAAATGCTTTAAGGAAAATGTGTTATACCAGTGGGGTTACGGATAATGGCACCCCGTTTGTTAACCGCACCATAAACTTTGTCAGAGACCTTTGGGATTAAGTTCATGCGAACACCACCCTATTGGCCTCAAGCCAATCCCGTGGAACGGGTGAACCGAACAATAAAAACCATTATTGCCTCGTACATCGACTTGGACCACCGACATTGGAACAAATATTTGGCGGAGTTTATGTTCGCCTTGAATACTAGCAAACATTCATCGTCCGGTTACAGTCCCGCTTTCGTCAATTTCGGTCGCTAACTTTGACAACCCGATTCCTACCGTAATTCCGTGGAACAGAGTGCTGACAATTAGTCTGAACCATCTGCCTGGATACCATCACTCACAAAATTACAAGAACTTAGGACCTTAGTGGAGAAAAACTTAATAATTTCTAATAAAACACAATCTCGTTTTTATAATACTCGAATACGAAACGTTACGTTCCAAGTAGGCGATCATGTTCTACGGAAAAGTCATCAGCTATCGTCAGCTGGGCACCAGTTTTCGGTTAAACTAGCACCCAAGTTCTTATTTAATCCGTTGCCGCACTCTTTTAATTTGATGATCGTGCTCAGAAACACACTTTTTTTTTCTCAATTGTTTATGACTGCCAGATGGAATCAAGTGTAAGTTGTATGTTTGGAAGTAAAAATTATCACATTTGGCCATGGTTTTTCCAAAAAAAACTCTCGACGTCATTTGCTCATCATGTCATTTTTTCTCTTTCCAGAGCAAATGACGGCTATGACCGTCGTGACGACTATACAGCATTTGCTTTACTAATTCAATAATTAACAAGTGTATGCGTTAGTACACTTCGTACTAACGCTGTACTTTTTTTTATTAATTAAAATGTGCACGACGGCTATAGACGTCGTTTGCCTACATATCAACAAAGATCGGACGGCTATAGCCGTCATTTGCGGCAACGGGTTAAATGTACTTTTAGTTAATCATATCTAACCTAAACAAAATGTCATATTTTAACTTTCTGCAATTCTCTGGTTTGAGTTGTACTTACAAATGACTACACAAATAACCAAAGAAATTAAAACAATCTTCCTCTTTCAAGTAGTAAGGTAAAATAAACATTTCTCTTTTGGTTTGCTGGGGCACTAGGGAACACTTTAAATGGGTTGGGTAACTCGAATGAAAATTGCGAATTGATAGGACTAGTTAGAAAGATAAAGCGTAAGAAAAATAATATTTGTTTCTTGGGATTTATTCAGAACAAAACGAGTCGTTTTTGAGAAATGTATGTTACGATATGAAAAACCTGGACCAAGTACATACAACCTGGACAGAAAGCTATGGAGATGCGTTGATGGTAGAACTGGACCTCAAATTCGCAATAAATTTTGATGAAAGGTAAATAATAAGATAGCAGGGATTATTAATTAAGTGGTTAACGCAGTAGACTCACACACGGTGGTGCTAGGTTCTAGTGCTGCATACTCTAAAATGTTTCAGCGCTGGTAATTTGCTGAACGTTCACTTCTTTTCACACTGGCTACTGTCATTCATTGGAATTACGGCTGGCTGAAGTTTACTTTCAGTTCTCCATAATTCCTGCAAGTAAATCTCTTAAGCATTGGGAGTTTTATGCACTTTTTTCCCTTTACCTGGATTTCTCTTTGTTCGATAAGGATATTTTACTGCTGCTCACAAGGCTGCTTTTTATTGGAATAGGGCGTTTGTGTGGAAGGAATTGCCCAGTAGATGCTCTTGAAGATCTTATTTTGGTTCTCTTCAGTTTTTTTTAATCGCACGCTTTGAAGACACTCTCTGACTGACTTTACCAGCCATTCATTTTGTCTATATGAACATTCTTTTGTCTATCAGGTCCAGCAGTCATCTTAATTTCTTCTCCTAATCAGATGCTGACCCTCATACTTCAGATGCTTTACAACTTTGTAAAAGCGAAGCATTGTAGGTAGACATTGCTACCCTATCTTCAGCAGATATTGTTATCAGCAGATTATTGTTTTAAAAATGGTTGACTTTTAAATTAAGGGAGGTGACCTCACAATATAATAAAACTTATTATATTTATTTCTTTTATCACAATTTTGTATTATTGTTAAGCCATCTAAAACGGAAAATAGTGCCAAATATTTCTTTTTTGTATGCATCCCAGTTTTATAATAATTGTAATTGCACCAAGAGGTAGCCATCTACCAAAATTATTGTTTTTAGATATTACACTTTCCTGTCAGAAGTTAATCATTTACAAGCAATTGGCTACCGTCTACCTGAAGAATTTAATGTGTTGCCACAAATGAATCTGATTATGAAAAAGCTGAAAGTTATGACATTAACACTAATGAAATACGACCACCTTTATATTGATATTCCAAGACATCATGTAAGTCACTTATAAGTTATTTATAAACTAAAAATATATACTGGTTTAAAGAAATAAATAACTGCCTCCAAAATCATAACATAAGAGGAAACTTAAATGTAGAAAAAGTAGCAACATGAGTTATGGAGAAATAGTTTTGTTATTCTAAAATAATCCTTAAAAAAAGAATTCTATAATCAAGTTCAGTTGAAAATAAAAATTCTAATATGTCCCATTGGTCTAGAATGTTTCATTACGACTTAGATTATAAGTTGTATATAAATAATGAGCAATCCCTTCCTAATGTCAGGTGGATCTTTACAATTAGAGATGATCTGTTTGGTCTCAATTACGAAATCTATAAAAGCACATTCTTTGCACAGTGTGTGTCACCTGTGGGAGACTGAAGACCTACTCTGTTTTCTAGCGGTTTGTCCAGTATATCATGAAATTCGGCGTAGGTGGTTCGAGTCATCTGTTCTTTCCGGAAGCGATGTTTCATATTATCTGAACAGAAGAGATTGGGATGCCCTAAATAATTTTAGTAAGATGGCATTCAATCGAAGAATGGAGATAATAAATAAAGTTTTCTTTTATAAACGTGGCCATATTTTTTAAATTATAATATTTGGTTTGGGCTTTTTACGTATATTCAGGGTGATCCATTTAAAACGCACCAATAGCTAATAACTTTTTTGGAAAGCGGAATTCCGAAAAAACCCACTATATGTTTTTTTGGCCTAGTTTTCAAATTTTCTACTCCCAATGCTGTATCTTAATTTTTAGCGGAGTTACGGCCAAAAACCTGATCGGGGATCAGGACCACTGGTTTTGACAATGATTATGAAAAGTACAAAAAAAATTGTGAAAAATGACATTGACCTCGTTTCGATATCCCTAATATTTGTCAAGATATTTAAGATCAAATTTACAATTTTATCTATTCGTGATCGTTTTCAATATTAATTTTTCACAAAAATACACGATTTGGGAGGTCCAAAAACCTCCCAAATTAGATTATCTTATTGGTTTTGGGAGGTCAATATGACTGCAAAAAATGCTAGTTGTGACGCAAAGAACAAAAATAATAATAATTGAATATTTAAAAAAATGTAATTTAATGTAATGGATGTGGGCTAATCAGGATAAATTTGTTTTATCATCAAATAACAGCAACCATCACATCATTTTAATGTACTCCGTATGTAAGACTTCTTGACCAAGAGTAAGAATATCTTGCCAGGGTGTTGGTCTAGTGGTCAAGAGCATGGGAGATCCCCATTTCGAATCCCGTGTATGACTATATTTTATTAAAAAAAGTATTATGAATGTCTGCATACGCGGGATTTTAGCTGGGGATCTCCCACTTGTAATGCCATGATACCAATTGAGATATCACTACGGTATGCTTGCAAATCGCTTTCTTGGGGCAGATCTTTTTCAGTATCGTGGACAAAAAATATCGATGAAAACATTAGGAAGATCAATAAAACAAATAACGCTATAGAGGAGAAAAAAAAGTGTATTAAGGACATGTTCAGAGACCTAAAATATCAAAACTTTGAATTTCCATGTGTAGTTAAGATACCGATGGTAAAATATTTTATAAATGGTTAAGAACACAAATCTTATGTCTTGTTTTTAAATATCTTTCATTAAAAATTGGTTGGATGTCTCCATATGACAATTTTTTTTTTTTTTTAATTTATTTTGTTATTTACAATCTGTATAATATACTATACAATAAGTAAATAGGGAGAATGAAGTATAGAGGCGTGAAAGGCAGGAGGAAAGAAACTGCCCAGCGGTAGCACTTTCTACAAGATATGATTTTTAGGCCTTCAGACTGCGAGGAAGTCGCCGGGCCACTGGCGATTCAGGCGGCGCTATACGACAATCTAGATTAAATAAAGCGAAGTGCTTCTCCTCATTGAACAAAAATATATTACAATTGAAAACGTGAAACATAAGGGTCAGAAAAACAGTATATTCTAAAAGAATAGGAATGGGAACTTTATGCAGAAAAATTATTTTGCCCATTTATGATACAACTTGATACTATGTTAGCCGTAAAACCGTTACAAGACAGATTTACTAACTTGAGAAATTGCGGTGAGAAAGTAGTGTACTTTTCACACTGTTTTTTTTTCACCTTTTTTTAAAAAAGTTAATTAAGGTATTTTATTTATTTACAGAAATACACCATATATCTAAAAATAGCAAGGTATTTTCATTTACGATTCATAAAAAACTGTCAGCAAAATATTGCTAAGAAAATGATTCAACTTGAATGGGAAATTTACGGAACTCAGAGTGGTCACCATAAACATTTTGCAGTGTTTTACAGTAAAATTGAAAGAACTTTTAAAAAGCTGCTCGTAAAGTAAGCTAACTAAGTTTAGTTTAAGTAAAATTAATTTTCTACTTATAAGTCAAATGCAACTCCACCCTTGGAAGTAGTTTTTCGAAGTGCTTCTTCACCCCTTGAATAACGGTTGCTTAGAACGAACCGTAAGGAAAATTAATGCTGGTAATGAAATATGGCATAAAATGGGTACATCATCCCTATCGCTTTTGAAATAGTGACAAAATTGCTTCACTCATATTTATTAATGTCTAAACTAATTTATTTTCCTCTTTTTCCACAATTTAGCCTCCACAAACCTTCCTATTTGGTACATAGGTTATTTTTAAATTTAAAATCCCTCCTACAGAAGTTCCTTCATTTTTGCTAGCCTAATAATATTTGTCCACCTTCTCAATGTTTTTAGTTTATTTCTTTTCTAGAAACAAAATTTTCTCCTTTCGATGCACTTTCCATGCCAAAATAATTTTTAGTGGTAGGTGTTGTGATGTACAGTCTCGAGGTGAGTTGGGTTTCGCCGAGGCAGCGCACTCCTTGATATTTCTGTTCCCAGGGAATTTCCTGGTTGTTAATGATCGTAGATCTTTTTTCCCAATCCTACTATGGGAGAACAATTTGGCTTCTGTGGATTAAGTGTGTCGCCGTTCTCAGTAAGTCCATTCTGGAAGAGTGGTCGATAATGGGCTTTTTCCGTCTGTACATGCCTTGTTTGCTGGTCTGTGTGTAAATTCAGGGTTGTTGTATATTATAGGACATCTGAATGTCTCAGAAAAATTGACTGTACCATCTAATATCGAGCTATTATTTGATTTTTTGCTAATCCCACATCTCGATGCCAATCCCAATGTTCATACCGTTTTCAGTGTTGCATTTTAGATTTTTTTTTTTTTTTGTTAGGAAACGTACTGGAAAGTAGTCGCTGTACGAGAGTTTCCAGACTTCCAAATCTGTAATTCTGTAAATCTGTTCTGTAATTGTTGCTCCCACGTTCTAGATAGCGTATGATATTTGATGTGGGTAATGGCCACTGTTAGGGAGAACATGAATCTCGGCTTAGTGTAAATGTCTAATGTACTGATTGTTAGCATTGAGAATTACCTTCCAAAGATTTGTCCAGGTGGTAAGTGAACTTAGATGTTGATGTTACTTGCATGAACTATAGGGTCAAGGTGTGATGATCAAATTTCTGTGTCGTCTGCAAAAGGTGCTTTGAGTGTAGTGGGGTATAGGGGATGTCTGCATTGTACAAAAGAGCTTTTAATGTGCTTCCTTGAGGTATTCTGCATTCACCTGGTAGTAATTAGAGAAGTTTGAGCCTTGCGCTACCCTAAAGTCTTGTCTTATAGAAAAGTCTCTAAAATTAGATAATATGTAGGTGATATGTAGAGAAATTTTTAAATAATTAATATATGATAATATATACTTGGAATTCTTACCTATTTAACAGAATAAAATTCAAAATAACAGAATCGTTAACGTTAAGTTTATCTAACACCAACATGTAATAAAGTTTCCCTTAAAAACACTAATACAAGGTGCTTTGAATTCAATAGTATAACTCCTTTAAATAAGGTGCAGACTCCTTTAGATATAAATTTTCACCTAGACCTGATCAGTTCTTCATTCATCTTCAGTTCTAGTTCTACATTTCTGCCACTGCTATTGCTAAAAAATCTTCGAACTCAATGAAGTGTTGACTTGCCTTTTTGTGTACATTTTTTTCAGTGTTCTAATATTTAGTTTATGCAATATAATTATTATAATAAAGGCTCTATTATTGCAGCTATACCCATTTACCACGTTGGTTGAATCATTCAGTGCTAAATGTGCCTCGAATGCTGGGCGAACGGTACATTTCATCATCCACTTATTGCAAATCTTTGATTCGACAAAAACAAGTTAATTGGTAATACAAAATTTATTGTTTGATCAAGCATACTTAGAGATCAATCAAGATCATTCATTTTGGTAGTGATTCTTGTTAAACGATTTCTCCGCAACTGTGTGCCTTCTTGAGTGCCTTATGGCCTATCATCTTCTCTATCACACTACAACACTACAATCCAAAATAGACCATAAATACTGTGCCCTTGAATAAATGTATTCAGAAGAGACAATTGCGACGAGAGGTCACGAAGGCAAGAATATTGCATAGTGCCAACATGAGGCTATAAAGTTGGAGAGTACTCCCTGTATTGTAATAGTTTTGGATGTGTAGATGTAAATAGTAGGTAGGAGACGCAGGAGAAGTGTTAGTATTTATATGTTCAGTTTTTTTTTTTTTTTTTATGATTTAAGGCGCGTCAACATCTCAGGTTATTGGCGCCCGGAACTTTTTTCAGTGCACTTTCAGCCTCCGGAAGTGTTCTCCCTTTACAGACAATACTGTCCATCACCGGACAGTGAGCTGTAAGAAGCTCCTAGGAAGAGAAAATCTAAGGGTCAGCAGCTGGATTCGAACCCGGGACCTCCGCGTGGGAATCCAATACGCTAACCTCGTAGCTAATCCCTTCCCTCATGGAGTCTCATGGTCTCATGGACCGTACGAGGAGTTGCCATAATTCAAATTAAATAGACGTATACATTAATTTAGAAACAAATCAAAACAAAAAAAGAAAGAAATAAACAAACAAAAATTTTTGCAGATAAAACTAAAGACAATTATCAATTATGTTAGCAATATTAAAAACTAAGAATGACAAGACTAGTATTAATCTAAAATAGGGACAATAATAATAATAATAATAATAATAATATACTTTTATTGAAATAGAAAAGAAAATCAACAAAAATTCTTGAATACAAAGTATGTACGGCTTGGAATAAATTCCGTCAGCCGGAGGTTGGGGTTACACAAAATATCAAATATATATATACTTATTAACAAATAAAACAAGATAAGAATACTTAAAATCAAAAAGTGCCAAAAAAATAAAATAAAATAATTGAACTACAATGAAGAATAAAACAAGAAAAAACAGAAATATGCAATATTCCAGCAATTTAATAATTAAATTCTTGGACAAGGAAATATCGGTACTGCCATGCACGACTAGCAAATATAATTACATTTTTATTAAAAGAGTTTAGTAAAGTGACCATCTCAGCCTCAGAAAAGGTAGACGCACCCAGATACCTTGTTCGAAATTCTGACAGTATGGGACACACTGCCAAAAAATGCATAATATCCTCCCTAACTTTCAAATTACATAAAGAGCAGAGTTCAATTTGCCTTTTGACCCAAGGAGTACAGTTTAAAAACAACAACTCACCTCTCAATTTAAAAAACCAGCAAAGATCTTTTAATGGGTAAGAGTTGGCCTGGGAATCTCGCTCAAAAGAAAAAAGATTTAATGAGAAGTTTAATTTTTTATAGAACAAAAACTTTGTCGACGATCTGGCTTTTTCTACACACTCCTCCCGATGCGCCAGCCTAACAGTATCCAACAGAACAGGCAACTGACCACTCCATAGATGCATATTCTCAACTGAGGGGAAGAAACCAGTAGAATATTTGTCAAAAAGATTGATCCAGTGTTCAAACCAGAATACTTTACGTTTAATTACTTCCAATGCAAGTATTCTAGGTAGACGGTACTCAGGTAGATTCAAAACTTTTAGACAATATTTGAAATGCAGTCTCAGGGTAAACACCTCCAACAAGTCCACACCAGTCTCTAAATACAATATAAAATTTGGGGTTATTGACGGTAAGCGAAAAAGTTTTTTTATAAAAAAAACGTAATAATTTTTCTAATTCATCGTAGCGTAGGAAACCCCAGACCTGTACTGCATAGCAAGCAATTGACCTAGAAACAGAATTAAAAAGCTGGAACTTTTGCGAAACAGGAACTAAGTTTTGGGAGAGCAATCCCGACCAAACAGAGTTAAGAGCCATTTTAGCAGAAGACACTTTTTCCCTGATATGAGTATTAAAACAGAGGCGAGGAGTGAGAACTACACCTAAATACTTATAGCTGTAAAATAGGGACAAAAACGAATATAAACAAACAAGGTTTATCAATACAATGCAATTTACATGAAGTTCAACGCTCTAACAAATCAAGTTTAATTAAATTCTTCTATGAGCTCATATCTGTAATTCCACGCTGATTTACAGTAATTAATCAATGCGCGCCGTGTCTTTGACGTTAATATACCCCAGAAATTCAACATAAAATAATTTTTCTTTATTAAAGAACCGTAGGCGAAACTCTCTTAGTACAACAGCGCAAATACAGACGAAATGGTTCACATCTTCACTATCCCTTCTATTGTTCAAAGAACAGAGTTTTATAGCGTCACCCATACGGTACCTATTCAGATATAACAATTCTCCCCTGATTTTAATGTTCCAACCTGCCGCCTGGCTGTCAATACCACTATAAATATAATTGGTTTTCTCCAAATATTTATATAATGTATGATTTTGGCTATTTACTGATTTTAACTTAAAAGAATTTACTATTTTGCCTTGCATTTTATTAATTATATCTTTTGTAATTAATTCTTTTTTTAGAAATGAATCAAAATCTATATCATACATTTTGCATAATTGTTGCCAGTCATTATACCAAAATACCTTCCTGTCTTTATTATTTCATTCATAAGTACACATGGGTATCTGGTTGGTGCAAGCTGAAAACATCTATGAACATACTTTAAGTGAATTTAAATGGTGTACAAAAATACAGAAAGAGTTTCTGCCTCTAGATATATAATGAAATCAGATGTATTCAACGGTAGACTGAAGCATTTCTTGACAAAACTTCGGAGGCATATTTCCAAAACCTGATACATTTTATTTCCCCACAGCTGTGCGGCATAACCGATAATTGACCTTGAAACTGCATTAAAGATATGCAGCTTTGAAAAAAAAGCAATATTTTTGTTAAAGTGTTACTCATTATTATTATTATTATTATTGTTTATTTTTTATTATTTCTTTTTTTGCTTTTTGGCATTGGCTTTTACCATCCAGCTAGCGACATTTACCTTCATCTGTGCAGATTCACTACTGTGAATAGCGAAATCTTCTAACACGTCTACTTTTGTCTCCTACCTACTGTTTTCATCTAATCATCCTAAACCTATTACTATATAGGTAATAATTTCCATCTATTTAGCCTCTTGTTGGCACTGTGCAATGTGACCTTACGTCGCATTTGCCTTTTCTGTATAATATATTATATATTCTTATATATAAGTACACTGTACTTATTGGTAAATTATGGATTCTACTAAATAAATGTTGCTGAGGAAGATAATGGATGTCCTCATACCGTAAGGCACTCAAGGAGGCACACATTTGCGGAGAAATAGTTTAACAAGAATCAATGCCAAAATGATTGATCTTAAGTACATGTATATGAACCAAATATCTCAAAAACAAAAATCACTCTCAGCTCGAATTCATATTCTTAAAGAATTGCACGTAACCTCTACCGAAATCCATCAACGAGAGAGCTTCTTCACCACCACAGTCACAAAAGGTCAATCATAAAGTAGTGGTTGGTTACTTTTACACTTTTAAAGGAAATTAATGGATGTGGCTGGAATTCAAGTTTGAAAAACCTCTGAAAGACGAAAGTTATTCTTTTAATTTTATTTACAATTTTCTTGAATATATTTCCTTTATTTCCACCCAATTCGTTTACATTTTATGCTTCTAATTCCAACTCCTCCCATTTCCGGATCACCCTTCTTCACCTTTTCGACCTCAGTTATTTCAGTTCATGATCAGGACTTCCTCTCTGTACAGTTTCTACTTGTGCGTGGGTTTTAAATGAGCATAAATTTTGCTCGTATAATCTTTCCCGTTAAGTGAAGTTAGTATGCAGTAAAAGCAGGTCTGTTGTCTCTATTTTGATTTCTAAAATTTCACCTGTATTTCACTTTGGAACAAACATTTCAATCAACATTTGAATTCATGTAGATAGTGATGTGAACGCCTGCCTTGGCTTTAAGATAAGCCAAAGTCTGACAGTGAGCTGTAGATGCTCCTTTGACGAGAAATAATTAATGTACCTTGTACTCGTACCCTTTATAACCGGTGTACAAATCTAGCTCACTTTCTCTGTTTATATGCTTTTCCGATAAAATATATCAATTAATTTTTTTCAGGTATGATAAGCTGGATTCAGTGCATTTTAGACCAAGAAAGTATCAGATAGAATGTGGAGATTATTTATCAAACTGGTAATTAAAATGAATTTTAAATTACTGTGTAACTTAGTACTACAAAACACGAAGTTGATTGCTGAAAATTTATTACTTGGATTTTCTTCCGAATTGCGAACTCCCCTTGAAGGCGCTCAAATCGAGCTTTAAATAGCGATTCTTACTTTTTGACTTACGTTTGAAATATTCTGAGTTGTTGACCTCAGTTGACGCGTTTTAATATGTGTTTATATATTATTTAGTGTACTAGTCTTTTCTGGAGCGCCTAACCCATACGAGAACAGAATTGCCCTACGCAGAAGTGATTTTACGGCATTGTAAAGATTTATCTCTAGTACAATAATCAATCTTCATTTAATGAGAAAGTAGAATACTAACTTCCCTTAGGCTAAGGATTGCCACAAGTTTTACGGAAAATTACGATTTCTAAACGGGATGATGAATTAGCAGAATGCAAGAAAGAGAAATCTTCTTCAGAATACACACTCAGAGTTTGGACCGAAATAATTAGATCAGAATAGAGGGAGAAGGTTCTTGAATGGATTTTGGTTGGCTATTTACGGGCGGCCGTAAGAAGGTGTTATGAGATGTGGTTCAATAGGAACTGTTTTTAGGTCATCTCTGATTTTTGGATTCAATTTTAGAAGTGTTAAAATGAGTTTTGATTCTCATGTTTCTGCTTTCTTTCAACAAGACAGTGTTTCTCTTCGTTGCTAGAATTTGTTACTCCTTCAACAATAACAGAAATAGAAATTTCAGGTCGTTCTCTCAAGAACATCTGTGGTATGTATGTATGATGGGGAGCTACTTCCTCATCTCAATACATTGCTGTGTAATCTTTCCATTGTCACTCTGCCGTTCGTCCAACCATACACTTAGCAATCTGAGAAGGATTACCACATACTACGGAACACTGTAGCAGAGCCGAGCGGTTAGAGGCGAGTCCTGCGAAGCTAAAGCATTGTGCTGGGTTCGAGTCTTGGCCTAGGCGTTGGATTTTATTAAATGATTTTGTTTATACACAATAGATTGGTTGAACCCGGCCGTGCTTTGCTGTGGCTCAATCCGCAGCGAAGCAACATAAAAAACAGGCCCGTATTCGAATGCAACTTTATGTCAAAATTTCAAAGCAGTAGATGACGATCTTTCGGAGATTAAAGATTTTGAAGTAACGAACATTAACATTTTTGTTGAAATAGATTAATTAATAAAAGAAAGTTTTAGTAAAGCACGTTTGTTTGTCGCGTCCAAAGCTATACTCTATTTAACTTTTTTACTCTAGTGGAGGACCGTTTACAAAGACTGTCAATATGGTTGGAGTAAAAAAGTTGTGTTTCACCAAGACGTTTTTGAATGCTTGAAAATTTTCCACGGAGCTTTAACTTTTTTTAAATAACTACAGTAAATTATTCCGTAATGAATATAAATATTACTTTTTTATTCTGTCTGCTTTTTTTCCTAATTATCTAATCTATACACTTTCAAGTTCAAAGTTAATTAAATTATTTCCAAAGTCTGGCGAAAAAAAAAAAAATTAAAACTACATAAAAATCGATGGATAGTGAAATGGGGTCTATGCCGAGGACCGTTATTAATGACTAGGATCTGGAAAAAGAAATAGCCTATTTATTATTCAGTATATAAAACTGTTTAAATGAAGAAAACATATTGTGAAACCGCTGCGCATCGATTCTTTCACTGATGATCTCATATTCTAGCGCACTAATGCCGCCATTTAGCTTACTAAATCGCCATTAGGTCATTACAACTTCATTGTCCAATATGCCATTAGCACCACTTATTTTTCTTTTGCTTGCTTTCATTTTCTTTCAGTTCACCAAAATAAAACGCTTCGTTTTTTATTATTATAACATGTTTTATTCATTTTCTACAATTACATTAAATTTGTTTGTTTGTTTGTTTTTTTCAAGGCTTAAGGCTATTAGCTCAAACGAAAATTACTGTCAAGAAGAGGGAACATTTTTAAATTCCTTATACACAGCGCCAAGATCACTTTTGCAGATCAAGAATGAAAATATTAGAAAACGGGCAAATAAAGTGAAGTTTGCGAGAGCTCCACTGTCAGAAGATCATATTGACTATTCTGCATTCAATACCGCCTGGCAAAATGAATCGGGACAACATCTTGATAGGCTTTTAACAATAGATGGTGTAGTAAATAGTGTCGTTCATTTCTTAGACCAAATTGCTGACTATACCGAAGGAATGATTAAACATGTGATTCAGTTCATATTTATTTTTTACTTCATATTTCAAAGCATATTTGATGTGAACGCTTTAACTCTTTATTCGATTAAGGAATCTTATTTTCCTAATAAGAGACAAAAAAGGCTTTTAACAATAGATGATTCGGATGAATTGTTTTATTTCAGTAAAGATAAATTGCCTATTAGTCCCGACCATCTGTTGGACGACGTAAAGGACTTGAATTCTAATGACATCCTATTCAAAAATGAATTAATTCCTTCAGTTGAAGATAATATAAAGGCGGGGAACATTACTGAAGATTATTATTCTTCAACTTTGGATTCCTCCGCTTCATATAGGGGCAACAGATATTTTAAAGACTGGTGTAAAATGTCAAATGATGTAGGAGAAACTGATCTTGAAGAGCTAGGGTTGCACCAAATCTCACATTATGCAGAAAGTGAGGAAGAATTCGACAAAGAATACTACATGATTAAAAAGTTAGTTCAAATGTTAATACATTTTTGTTTTCTACAAATTGTTCTCGATATCCAAATATTTACTTTTCATCGGCTGGGTAAATATTATTTACAAACTAAGAGATAAAAATGAAAACTGTACCCTAAAGGAAGAAAAGTCTCCTTAACAAAATCTTACAGTTTAAAGTGTTAAGTATAAGTGTTGATTAAACGAATATTCAAATAAGAATAATTTCATTTTAGTACATCTACTGCAATAAATTTTCATTAATATTATGTAGAATTTATTAGATATTGCAGACTTTTATGCTGGCCATTTCAATTTTTTTTTTTAATCAAAATAACGATAAAATGAATATAAATATCTTCAAAAATAACAATAAATAGGCTAATTATTTTAAATCTATTCCAAATTACTCTTCTGATTTATTTTTATTATGCCCTTTATTCTAAATAATAATCACATACACACTCACATTATAATAGTAAAAAAGAGAGTTCGAGTTGGTCTATTAACGTCGTAATTTGAATCCCGAGTTAAAACGAAATTGTAGACTTGATTTCGCCTTTCAGAAGAATAAGAGGGCACAAATTACACAAAGTTAGTAAAAAATAAATAACTACTTTTGATAATTCATTTCTAAATTATAATTAAATGCAGTTCCTTTAATTGAGTACTTAAAAAGAAGTTTATAATCAAATAATTACTAAAGTACTTTATAACTTACGATTGTTTGTGTATAGATATAAACTATTTACGCGCAGGTTTTTCATGAAACGCTATTAAAATTTTAAAATTAATCATAATAAAAACGCTGAAACCCCCATATAAATAAATAAAAAAAATAATGCAAACACCCACTTACAAAAACGAAATTCTTTGTTGTTTGTTTAGGAAAGAATAATTAGGTGTAAGTTTAGTACAGCAGTATGAATATATTGTAGGTTTAAGATCACTCTGATTAATTTGAATAGTACTACCCATTATGAAACAGTTATGCATTAAAAATAATTAAATATAGCATTTTTTAGGGAAATTATTTATAAGTATTTTGCTAATTATTTGATCATCAAAGTTCAGTTTGGTCTAAATTCTATTCAAATGGTCTGCATTTAGTTATTATTTAGAATTTAATTATTAATAAAGGAGATATTAATTTGTTGTGCACTGTGTGAGCAATTTGTGGTCTCAATTAACTTCAGGAATTCAGAATTGAAATTGCGTTTCAAGTACGAGATTTAGATTACGATAGTGGTGTACCAACTCTCTCTCTTTGATGTTTGTGTATGTGAGATGCTTTTTCAGAAATGGTTACATTAATAGCCAAACAAAGATAAATAATTTTGTTGGGTTAATATAAATTCCCAATTTGTTACTGTGGAAGAAGCACCAATGTCTGCGTATTTTATTACTATTTTATCAAAAAATATATTATACATGGATATAGCCAGCATAAGGGTCTGTGGCTTCTATTAAATTCTAAACAATTTATTGTAGTAATATTAATTTAAATCGTTATAAAAGTTGATTAAAACACGTAAGCTTTTACAAACGTTTCTAAATGGCTGAAATTACAAGTTTATGAAATGAAATGTTGGGTACTTGCTGATTAGTGTACGTTTTGTCGTTTAATCAATCCTTATACTTAACTTCTTAATCTCTTAAGTTTTGGTTAAGGAGTTGTTATATACGGTTTTTAAAGCTGTGCAATATGTTTATGAGTAAAATAAGTATTTAAATTCCGAGATTAAAGAAATTGTATAGGTCAAGACTTCAGTAATTGCACTAAGAGAAAGATGCATATAAAGTTCATCCCATAGTTCAGAAATTTTCTATTAATTCAATTAATTTATTGAGAGAGATTGGTTAAGCCCCATCTAAAGTTTAATTTTTTCTGTTCTTCTATTGTATACTGAGAGGTTTATTGCTAAATGTAGTTAGAAGAAAATTCCTCCTGAAGTACTTTTTTACTCATTGAATTGTTCACTTTCTCGAAAATGGAACCTAGGCTTTACGCATATTTCGTATGTACTCATAGATTTATTACTTTTATTATTTTTCTATAAAAATTTCTTATAGTGCGGTCTCGGGGTTAGGTGCGGGGTAGCCTTACCTGTAAGGTTAAATTTCTCATAAAATGCAAATACTATTACCCACTGTATAAAGGTGGGAAGATGTAATTATGGCCCAAATGTTCGTAATGTGAAGAAAATTTGTGAGTTAGTTGCCTTAGAACAGTAGTAGGAAAAAATTTTGCGAGAATGTATATATACTTCAGTTCGAAAAGCGGCTAGAGCTCTGGGAATTAGTAAAACTGTCTAGTGGAAAATATTCCTGCACTATCAAATGAAGCCATTTAGGTACCACATTGTTCAGGGTTTTCATGAAGGGGATCTAGAGCGCCGACTTACTTTTTTGGCTCATGTGAGTGCATTGTCGGAGGAAATTCCAGATTTTTTATCTTTTATTTTATGGACCGGAGAGGCAAAATTTACCAACAACGGTGTTTTTAAAAGGTGGAATTTCCGTTCGTGGGTTGACCAAAATCCCCATCTATCTTATTAGTCCCATCAAGTTGTTATAAGCATAAATGTATGGTGTGGATCGATTGACAATAAATTAATCGACCCATGCTTTTATGAACAAAATCTTAATGGAGAGTATTTTTTTAATTTTTTGTCAGAAACACTTCCCGAGCTTCTTGAAGATTTACAAGATAGCATTCGTATAAACATTCATCTTGCATTTTGGTTTTTGCTCTTTGGACAGACCCTTTTGCTTTACGTATCCATAATCATTTATTGTTTTTTAATAAAATGCCAGCAGACAGCGGTAAACAAAATTTTTGTTCAAAAATGCATAACTTGGGAACTACAAAAGCAATTTTAATTTTTCAAAAACAGTTTAACTCACAGAAAAAGTACTTTTAGAATTCAGAATAAAAAATAGAGGTTCCAATTTAAAAAAAAAAAAATAAGTTTGTTTCCCTAACCTGCACATCAGCAGCGGAATTTCGTTTTTTATAATATCATTAGGTACTACTCAAAAAATAAATGGAGTTACGATTTGAACTTTTTCCCATCATCAATAATTACCGTTAATAATTAGGGAGTGGACAACTTAGCCCGGACACCCTGTATATGTATACAAACATACATACATTGACTCAAAAAAGTTTTCATACTCTAAACTTTACACTTATGTAATGTGCGTAGTAAGCACATTTTATTTACAATTAAATATTTTTAATGTTTAGTTGGACCCTCTCATTGTCAATAACACTTTTCAAATTTCTAGTCATCGAAGACACTAATTTTATTGTGCAATTTGTTGGAATCGCTTCCCGTTCTAGTTTTAATTTCTCTTTTAGGACCGAAACGCTGTTGATTTGGAAATTTCGATGAATTCGTTGCAGATAGTCCCTTAAATGTTCGATAGGATCACGATCCGGGGACTGGAAAATATCAAGTACTTTAGGGCGATTATAAAGGAGCCATTCTCGTACTCAACGCGCCTTACGCTTAGAGTCGTTGTCCTGATAAAAGTTAAAGTTCTAGAAAGAATACCCATTTTGGATGCACTTTCCTGTAATTTTTTTCCTAAAATGTCAGCAGACTGGTCCATGAGCCTATAACATGCAGATTACCTGGACGAAAGGACAACATACGATCCCGGACCACCATGCTTGACGGTTGTTCTAATATTCCTCAACTCGAGCTCCTTATTCACTCTTCTCCAAAACAATCCTCCTTGTCCCACCCAAAAAGATTAAATTTGCTTTCGTCACTGATAACCACTTCATCCCAGAATTTTTCACCCTTTGTCAAGATAAGTTTGCGAAATCAATTCTTTTCTTTCTATTCTCATTGCTAATGAATGGTTTTTTGCGGCATACCCTAGCATTGTATCCTGCATTCTGCAGAACCCTCCACACAGTTTCTGCACTAACTATCATGTTTAATTCAGATCTGATCTCTGAACGTATTTTAAGGGCACTAGTGGGGATTTAGCTCAATTTTCCGTAATATAAGTTTTTGTTAACGGGAAATTAAAATCTTAGGCCGGCCACTTCTTCTAGGTTTGTTATGAATTAATTTTGTGTTTTACAATTTTTGAATTATGGATTACACTTTAGGAAACGACAATTTCACCATCCAATCGTGCAGATTTTCGATTTAGCTTCAATCGGAAAATCCCATGAGAACAAAAAATTTGTTTTTGAACGGGAAAAATTGGTTGGTAAAAGTGAGGATCTGCGGTCGGCATTTTATTTGGGTTTTGGCACTTACAAACAGAATATAGAGTTTGAATAGGAGATAGCAGGGTCAGGACACTGAGGTTTTGGACGTAAAGCGTTTGTTGCCTTTCACTTTTCCGTCAACTTTCAGCATCAAATCTTCAGTAATTACTAAAGGTCAACCTGTTTGTTCAATATCATGAACATACGTGCGGCGATCTTTAAAAGCTCTAACCCATTTCTGTGCCATTCCACTGCAAAAAAAAATTTTCTCCATAAACATCACAGATCTCACATTGAATTTCACACCTTTGAAAACGAAATGCAGCGCGTATTTTACTGTCGGCCAGATTCTCAATCTTTCGAAGGCCATTTAAATATTCACAAACAAACTTAAACTCGGTCGAAAGCTTCCGTAATATCGTCTGGTTTCTTCATGCAGATTGTGTGGCACATAACGCTACGGGCCAAATGCCGACCGCAGCACTGCACGGCCGAAACTCAAAACAGTACTTAAAAAACACGAATCGTTTATTGCGGGCAATTATCACGCTGTGAAATTAATCACTGCATTTTTCTTTCGTAGGGGCGACCTAAACAAGCAAGGACAAAGGAACTTAATGAAATTTAAAAGTTCGAAAAATAAGGAAGCAAAAGGAGAAACAGCAAAAATGAATATGGCCGTTAGACGTCTCCATCGATACTCGTACATTATCGGCAAAAAGAAGGTTTTGAAACCTCATTTAGAAATACAGAAAAGTGTAAAATTTTTCGAAAATTTTAACAAATGTAGAGTGAGGTAAGCAGTTAAAACTCTAAAATTACATCCATTAGAAAGGTTTGAGTAAGAATGCTTTCAAGTAATTAAGGAATAGTTTATTGGCACGTGATATTTAACAAAATAACAGTTCAGGGCAGTTAATATTATTATTTAGAATTTTAATAATAAAAATTAAGTCTGTAGCTTTTCTACGAAACTGTAAAGTGTTCAAACGTGTAAATTCCATTATGTCATCGTATGGTACTTCCGTCATTGCTTTTGTCTCACGATATCAAAGCAATCTTAAAAATCTTCTTTGTAGCGATTCGAGCTTGTTGACGTAAGTTTTCTGATAAGCAGAGCAATACTCAAGAATAATTCGTACCATTACTTTGTACAGAACAATCATGGTTCTGACATCTTTTGTCACTTTTTGAGAGGATCTTTATATAAAGCCTTACATTTTATTTGCCTTTGTGACTATATTGTTCATGTGAAGCTTAATATAAAGATTAGCACTGAACGTAAAACCAAGGTCCTTCACTGCATTAGATCTAGTTATGTTTTAGCTTGAAGAGAATAATCAAAGCTGATACACGTCCGACTACGATGATAGGATACTTCCTTATATTTTGATATGCTTAGGCTCATATCATTTTCATCATACCAAACATTCAGGCTGTGAAGAGAGTTTTGGAGTAGGATTGTCTTCCGCTGAGTTAATGGCAGTAAACAATTTTTAAGTCGTCTGCAAAAAGCAGGGAATTTACAGAATTTAGACGTGTAGATATATCGTTGATAAAAATTTTGAATAAAAAAGGGCCAAAGGTCCAAGCCTTGTGGTACACCAGATGATTTAGGACATTCAATGATATTCTTCTAATATTACTAATTTGTATTTAACTGATTAATATCTTGCGGTGAGGTGGGAATAGAACATGTAAAGTAATGATCCACGAATTCCACAATGGGATAGTTTCTGAATTAGTTTGGATGACGCGATCGAAAGCTTTGGCGAAATCGAGATATAGAGCATCGACATACTTGTCAGTAACTTAAGAATGTAGATAGTTCTCAAATAGTAGCAAATTAGTGAGCGTGGATCTACTAGTATGGAAGCAGTGCTGTTGACTGAGGATGAGATTGTCAAGTAAAGGACGTAGGATATCAATTACAGCCTTTTCAAAAATTTTCGTAATTGTTGATTACAATTAACATAGAACATGTAACATCCCTCTTATCTCCAGATTTGTAAACTGGAACTACAAAACTTGCTTTTAGAATGTCCAAAAAAAATCCCATGTTCTAAGGATTTTTTAAATAATGATGCCAAAATCGGAGCCAGAGCAAGCTGACAAATTTTGAATACTACAGATAGTATACCATCAGGTCCTGTACCTTTTCTGATATTCATATTATACAATTGTCTCAGTACATCTGTGCTGACTTCTATCATGGAGATGTTCACTGAATTCAGAGATCACATTTTTAAAGGTTACAGTATCTGGAATAGGCTTATTATGCACACTTGAGAAATACTCAGCAAATAGGTTATGGTTAATCTGATTCTTGCTTACTCGAAGTACAGATGGTATTGATGTGGACAACATCTGGAATTATATTATGGTTTTTTGTCTGTTGATATAGTTCCAGAAATGTTTTATACTACTTTCATTTATTGCTGATTGTACATCATGTATATAGAATGCGTAATCCCGTTTAGTTATTTTTTTACATTGCGCACGTACCTTAGAGAAGTGCTCTTAGTCTTCACGAAGTACGAGAGATTCTTGTTGTTGATTTACTGCTTCTTCTTTTTTTTTTTTAGTTAACGTTACTAACTACTTTGAAAACCAATTTGGGCAGTCTGACTCAAAAATTTTCTTGCGCGGAGCGAATTCAGAGATTAATTAGTCACAACTCGTCCAAACAAATCAAAGACAGTATTTACGTCTGGTGCATTTAGCTCGAAATTCACTTGAAGTCACACTTTCTATAATTAAAGTCTAGATAAGGTTTTTTTCCCTCAATTTCTCACAGCCTAGAATAATGCTAAATTCTAATGGCAGATGATACCCATTCTTTTTAAAAATATTGTCAGCCAAAATAAGTTTTATATTTTTATCAGTAGAGAATACTAAATCAATGAATTCACCTATACAGTTTGTTATGCTATTTATTTGATGCATTTGAGCATTAACATATTTATCTACAAGTTGTCCAGCTGGAGGCGGAAATTCAAAGTTATTAACAACTACATTTAACCAATCAACGAAGGAATGTTGTAGTCACCTACAATGAACACTTTGTTAAAATTAGTTGACTAAACTTTATGTTCAACGGTCATGCAATGTTGTTCATATTCATAATCTGCAAAGGGGGAGCAGGAGGAATGTAGACTACACAAATCAGTATAGATTCTGAATCAAACATAAGTGTTACAAATTTTTGTTCTTTAGTGTTCGAACATAGCTTTAACTCAAATGATTGTATGTTCTTTCTAACAATAATTAAGACTCCACCACCAGAATTTTTGCAGCTAGTGCCTATGTTCTATCCATCCAATAAATATTATATCTATCCAATCCAAGTTCAGAAGTATTTATATCACTATTTAAGTAGGTTTCATTTAATAGAATTATATCATATATTCAGGAGTTTGCAAACAATGCATCCAAATTTGGTTCATATTCTATTTGATAGCTAGATATATTTATATTTATTGTTTTAGCATTACTGCGATAACAAAATAAAGGAGTCTCATTTATATAAGTAAAAAAATAATAATAAATAAAAAAAATTAAATCAAGAAAATTTTTTCAAATTAGCCCTAATTGAATAAGTTAACTTTACATTAATTTAGATTAATAGAAATAAAAGAGTTAATACTTGTTTTATATTGTTAATATAAAGTACAGAAAGCATTTAAAAAATCAAATAATTCCTTAAACAAAAAAATAATAAAAATAAAAGAAACAAATTCAGCTATTACTCCTCTATTGATTTTATATTGAAAAAAAATGGATAAATTATGATTTTTATTTGGTTTTAAGAGTTTTTCAATATATTGGGCTCTCAAATACTTATACAAAGTGCAGGCGAACATCACATTGTACTGAGTTTCCATTTCTCTACTATTACAGTTCAAACAAGTTAACTCACTATTTATAACATGTTTATTACCATCGTGATAAATTCCTAACAGTGTTTTATTGGCCAATCTTAATTGCATTAAAATTCTAACTTTATTTACGTTTGTCTGAACATAAATTGTCCTGTCATAAATTGAACTGTCTCCTGGAATGAAGAATATAAGTTTCTATAGATTGGGTTGTAATTAGAGTTAATTATTTTACTAATGTCGAGTGAATGCCAGTGGTTTTTAAATTTTGCCAAAATATCCTCCTTGTGTATTTATTAACCTATTTGTTGGCATATTGATGTCCAATATTACAGTAGTTGTAGGGATCATGTAATGTTTGTATATGACATCGTTATTACCCTTGCAGCCAGCATATCATTTATTTGTTTATAAAAATGATATTAAAAATTTAGATGAAAACCAATTATTGTAAATATTTTAATATATATTTTATGAGCAGTGTTTAATGAGATATTTGTTAAAACTATCCTATTAGCGTAAGGGAAATTTTTGTCCATAATTTTGAAGAACAAAAACATCTGTATCTAGCCTTTTAGCCTTAAATTGTAATTTATTTAGTTGTCTATCATATTTTACTCTTAAAAACAATTTGGGCTCAGTATATGACGTCTTTAAACTTGCTTAGACAATTATATCTTTGTTAATAAGCTCCTTTGATTCGGATGTTCCGCGTTGAAAGTTTTTCACAGGGGAACTTTGAGGTGTTTTCATTTTTTACTCCTCGTCTTCTATACACTCTGTAAAAAAAGTTATCCACATACATCCATAAGAGAATTTCTCGAAGTATTTAAAATAGTGTTAATGATGGGATATCAACAATAAAGTATATGTTATTTAAAACATAAATTATTCTAGTTTGTTCATATATACGTGAAATATTAATAGTAACTAACTTAAAAAAAATAATTCATAATTAACAAAAATAAACCAGAATACATAAACAAAAAAAGTCTGCATACAGTTGAATGAAGCAAACTTATTGTAAATTTAAGATATACGGGACATACTTATAGAAGAATAGGAGAAATGGTCAACTTGGGGTTCTCTAGTGTACGATCTATTGTAAAAAGATTTCAAGAGGTGGGTTCTGTGAAAAATCGGTACTGTTCTGGTCGTTTGACTTGAGTCAAATCATGTACGGGCACTGGTGAGGTCTGTTGAACTAGAACCCTAAACCAGTGCCTTGCTGGTATGATCCGTAGTGGCTATAATATTAATGTTACCCTCCAGACCATTAGGAACTGTCTAAAAAAACGGGGATATCATGGGCGAGTTACAAGGAAGAAGGCCAAGGAATATTAGTAAACAAAATAAGCGCCTTCATCTGGAATTTGCTAAAGAGCTCGCCAATTCTCATTTTTGTAGCGCGTAATTTTCTCAGACGAAACTGAAATGGCCACACCAATAATTAAAATAAATAAATGTGGACAATATCAGATGAAAAATATTGTTTGCAGAGATTTTTTTTGCTCTCAATTTTGAGGCCATTACTGAATTTTATCACTAGCGTACTGAAATTAATTATCTCTTTTTTGTTATTAAATGGAAAATAAACTTCATAATAATTTCTATAAAAATACATTTCCTTTATTTTTGAAAACAAAATCCCAATATTTATATTTGTTCATGAAATAACTTACACACTACTGTGCTGAGACTTTTTTACTGTGTGTATAAATTATAATTTTGTTATAAACCATATATGAAGTTTAATAGCTTTAAAATCATTTATAATTAAATTTAAGATAAGCTAAAACTTATCGAAATTATATACATATAATATGGAATTAAAATAAGTAAATACATTAAAATTAAACTCAAAGTAAGACATTTGTGCAAGCAATTATTTCATTGAAAACCCAACCAACCATTGTCAGTTTCAATGATCTTGTAAATATGCTTGATTAGGCTGCTTCAGTGTACCTAGCTTTATAATGCTTACATAATGTCAATATTTCACTTTGTACAACTACTCATTCATCTATTTTGTTTGTATCTAATATAGAGCTTAGTTAATTAAAATTTTGACGTATTAAACCGAAATAAATTGTGATAATAATTGATAAATAGGTTTCGAACATTTGACAAAATCCATATCTTAAGGAGCGAGAGAAAGTAAACATTTTACGGTGAAGCAAATGTTCCAAATCTCATGTTTTGTTGTTTCATACCAGATATTTTATTTTCTAGCTTCACCCAAAATGGTTATGAAGTACTAAAAGCCAAGGTAGTACGTCTAGTAAATGAATTTGAACGTAAATTTTTGGAATGCGAGCGCAGGTACTATTTGGAAGGCCCCTTAAGTGAACAAATGGATTGGAATGAGGTTATGGAACTGCAGGAGGTAAGTAGTTAATTTTTCTTAAGCACTCAGCATGTAAAGTACTGATAGTTTTTCTCTTAAGTTGCAAAGGTGTATATCTCTAGATTATTGAATTTGAAGAAATACGGTTAAATGTAAAGAATGGCTTTTCAAGTTTTATAAATTTCGCGAAAGTTGATAATAATCACTCGCATTCAGAAAAATGATCAAAATTAAATGCATGCAATTAAACTAACAAAATCTCCTTAACTAAAACTTACAGTTTAAAAAGTTAAGCATAAGGGTTGATTACACTCCAAATGGTTTACAAATCAGCAAGTACCCAACTTTCATTAATACTTCATTGTGATCATTTAAGTAATTTTACTGCATTAAATTGTCATTAATATCGTTTAGAATTTATTAAACGTCACAGACCTTTATGTTGGCCATTTCATTCCTGAGAATTTTTCTGTTAGAATACTAAAATGTGAAAAACTTAAAAAGGACTCTAATCCAAATTATGCTTGTGATTTATCTTTAAAATAAATAAATGGAAAGTGAGTGTTGGTCTATTACTATTGTAATTTGAATTACGGATTTAAAACAAAATTTCAGTCATCAATTCGTATTACATCAGAATAAGAGAGCCCAAATTACACAGAGTTAATAAAAAATGAAAACCTTGTAATATTAATTCATTTTCAAACTTTAATTTAACGCAGTCCCTTAATTGAGCACTTGTCAAGAAATTTTAAGATCAAAATTTGATCTAATAATTAATAAAGCACTTAAGTAATAATTGCTTGCACTAAAAATATGCATATCTTTATCTATTTCATTTTACATTTATATAACATTCAGGGTAATCGATCTAGGCATAAATTAATTTAATAATATCTACAATTATATTATCGTATATATAGTTAGTAGTATATGTATAGTAACATATACTCATGTACATATACAATATACACATATTTAACGCTGTATACTTGACAAAGAATATCCAACCAATCGAATCAAAGCATGAACTTAAACCGACGGTATTTAGCTTCCTATTGATGCTATAAATTTGCAGTTAAATTTGACGTAAAAAAAAATCGGTAATGTGTTATGTAGCGCAAGCATTTTTTAAAAAATATTTTGAATTTCCCAGTGTCTTTTTTTTATTTATTTATTTTTAAGTAGCGTTTCATAACAAACCTATGCATTAGTTTTTTGATACCTCTTTTTAAAATCTACCAAAATTAAATGAAGCTAGTCTCTTAACTGAACAAAAAAATATTTTGTAGATGAAGAAAGACCAGCCAGCATAAGGGTCTGTGACATCTAATAAATTCTAAACGATATTGAAAATTTATTGCAGTAAAATTACTTAAATAATATCAATGAAGTATTAATGAAATGTTGGGTACTTGTTGATTTGTGACTCTTTTGTCGTTTAACCGGCCCTTACAATTAACTTTTAAAATGTAAGTTTTTATTAAGGAGATAATTTATACAGGTTAATAAAATAAAATTCAGTTCCTCAATGTAGATGAGAGTTCATTGAGAGGGGAGTCACCAGTTCCATAAACCCTATCATGGGAAGTTCTTCATTCAGAACTATTTCGCCTCAGTGGGAACAGCCGAATTCGCACTATTAGACTTGGCCTGGTTTGCTTGAGCCAAGTTAGATTTAGGCGTTGTATTGTACATTGTATTGTATATTGTATACAGGCCTTAGTTATGAATAAATTGGCAGAACTGTAAAAATTGACTATACACTGGAATCACAAGAGTGACTTTATTTATTAACTTGAATGTGTTCATTAGCGTGGTTGTATTGTTCAGCGTGAATGTTTGTCAGTCTGAAAGTATTTATTTACGAAGTTTGCGATAGGGTGCGTTGAATTTACTCCGTAAGTATTGCTTCCCAGTCACTCTCATGTAAGGTTATGAACATGTGGCGTTATATATTTTATATTATTTTAAAATAATTTTAGTAAAATAAAATTTGTTTCAGAAATTTCTTAAGCAGTTCATTGATATTAAATTGGCTAAACGTGCCATAGACTACACTAACGAGGTGTCCCAACTTCCCAAACTCAAATATACCACGTTAGAAGCAGCATGTGAAGAATGCTCGCATATTCCGCGTCTGTCGGAAATTAAACTCAAACTGCGAGTAAATAGCCTTTAATTTTTTTTTTTCCTTAACTTGTTAAATAAATAGATATTTCTGTCTTTCCATATTGTGCATCCTAGACATTATACGTTCTTCACACTTAATGAGCTACTACAAGAAAGCCAATTCTGTAAGTGGTAATAAATTTCTAGGAAAATTTGTTTTGAGCACTTTAAGAAATGTTGAAATGTTGCAAATCGAGCTTTGTAATAAGAGAAGGTCCTGTTAGTGTTCTAACATTTTATTTTTCTAATTTTATATAAAACCCACCTTTCTCCATCTCTGAGCTTATGTTTGTGGTGTTAATTTTTCTTTGAAACTTTTCGCTGCGATTTTTAAGACCTAGTGATTTGTTGAAAAATCACAGATTGTTCTTCAATTCATTTTCATTAATTCTTCATCACATCTTCATCTTCAAGTTTATAGGCTTTCTTAGTCTTAAACAACTTGCAAAACGAGTTTTTTGTAGATAATTTTCTGCCTGAAGTTTTACTTTCATTTGCTTTAGTTTTTCCCCTGCTCCAGTTTTCACTAAAGTAAGAGTTAAGATGTACATTTTTAGCGAATACTCTCCAAACCCTTTAATCATCTTTACAATATATTGTGTTAGCGGGAGTATATAACATATACAAATTGATTTTTTTGCCAGGAATTTTTTAGAAATTATGGAGAATGCATATGGAAAAAGATCGACATTGCGGAGGCCGAAAATGAGTTAACTGAAATTGAAGAAGCTATTAGTACGTTGCCAGAATCTTTTAAACCACGCCAAGTGTGTACAAAAATTACTAAAACGGTACAAAATTGTGATCAATTACTTCAGCTAATTTTAAATTATCTACGTCGCCCATCTGTGAGAGAAAGACACTGGGAGCGAATTTTTGCAGTGTCAGGTAAGAAGGTCAAGTCAGTAATAATAAAATTACTAATGTAATAAAATTATTATTCAGTAATAATAAAAATCATAATCATAATATTATGATAAATAATCAATAATAATAATAATAATAATAATATATATATATATATATATATTTAAGAGGGGTGAAATGCAACTTACGCACATTGTGCCGGACTCCCTCGCTGCCTACCTGCTAAAACCTAAAACACCCCCCCTACATCCAAGCCTAGTTTGGATTTCAGCATTACATCAGGCTAGACCTTAATCCTGCCCCTGCTCAGGGGACCCTGTTCACACTGTATTCCATGTATCTTTTTTTAGAGACGAGTTCATCTCTTGCAAATCTAGCCACTAACGACCATTTAGTCCTGCAAGAGAGCATCGCCTCCACCATCATCTTAGGAGTCAATCGCCCGATTATCTGCTCCAAATCTCTTCTGAGGCGACCCCATCTCTCACAAACAAAAAATGTGTGGTAGGCATCACATTCCTGGACAATATAAGCAATCCTTTTGAGCCTCCTTACCCATCCTATTGTGGTATGCTCCAACAAAGCCATTAAACGAGCAGCAATTAACGCCGCGACATCATCTGCATAGCCCACTTACCCAGTCTCCTCAGGCATATTTTGTCTGAGTAGACTGTCGTAGGCTACGTTCCATAAATTCATCTTCGTAATGACATCCTTCATTCTATTTAACTCCATGTCCACTCTTACCAAGGCATCCTCTATATCTTGCTCTTCGAGAGAACCAATCAAATCGCCTGCAAGTACCCGCGAGAATGCCGGGGATTCACACTTCTCTTCAGTCACGCTGCTTGACCTCTTCTCTGACAGTGTATTTGATACCTCTTCTTGCTTCGGCTTATTCGTCCTCTCCATCACGCTCCTAAACACAGGCGAAGCGGAAGGCGGCGTTCTCTTTATTCTTGAGCTCCGCTGAAAAGACTCGTCAACCCCAAAGAATATTAACTACCCGCTTCTGACCACAACTCAGTAGTTGGTTGTAAACCCATTCATGAATTCTGACTGTTTACTGTTGACAGTATCTGTTATTCTCAAGCTCATTCGCTGGCGAGAATTTTCTTTTAAACATTAAACATCTTTGACCTCGCACTAGCTCCTTGATCAGCTATAACTAATTGTTCGTCAGAAGGCAAGCCAGCTCAAAGAGCTCTGGCGCCGTTGGCTAGCATGCTCGCTATCATTTTTAGCAGAGGCTTCAAGCAATTGGCGGCCGCTACAGCATGTTTTGATAAATTTAGGAACTTTTTCTCCTAAAATAGAAGATCTTTACTTTTTGTTATGCCCAGAAAAATATATATTTCTCTAGACATAAAAAAAATTAAATACACGTATGTGTAGTGCGTGAAGTTGGGGTGTTGTGTAAAGCTTATAGTGTTAGTAGGATGGGAAGCAGTGGGATGCTGATAAAGGAGCTAGTTCATTTTTTAAGGATTATGGTTACATCATTACTGTAATTGTAATTTTCATTGTTATTAATATTTTTTAGCACAAAGGAAGTCAGACGAAAATATTCTTCAATTAATGTTGATCGAACTGTATAAAATGAGATTATATTATTTAACCACTGATATACAAGAGATAGTGGAAGAAGCTGACTTGGAATATAGTTTGCAGAAGTTTATGATTCAATGTACCGAAGTAAGTTTCTTTAAGTTAAAAATAGATTAGGGTTGGGGGAGTTTGTTGTAAATAATTGTAACAATTTACCAGTCAGAGACTATTCTGCGTCACCACATTGTCTTACTGGTTCGCATTTTCCATTGTCCTCAGTTAGTTAAGTTCAAAAATTTTATCGGACCACAAGGAAGGCTATGGAGGTTAAATTATTTTTGACCCGCCTTCTTTAGAAACTAGGTTAGAATTTAACTACAAAGCCAGTAAAAAAAAGCACCACGAAGAGCCGTGGAGGGTCATTCTGGAGGTAGTAAACCGAGTGGGAGGCCTAGGCTGCGTTAGATGTGCGATGTGGAAGATGTTCTCTGGGAATTAAACGTAAAACAGTGGAAAAGAAAAGCTCTAGATAGAGTGGTTTGGGGTCGGGTATTAGCGGAGGCCAAGGTCCTACACGGGCCGTAATGCCACAGTTGAGTTGAGTTTAGTACTTCGCCTTAATAGGTATTAGAGCAGAAAGTCGCTTTAATGTTACGTAGAGGAGCCCAAATTTTATCAAAATCGGGTGTAAGATTTACAGAGTTATTAGTAATAATAATTTTTGAGGTGCCTCACATACAAGGAGTTTACTCCTCTCTCATTCGATGCACAGCGACTTTGATCCCCAAAACGCACATCTACATGAACTTCAGAATCGAATGATACCTCATTCATGAAAATGGCCTCTAGCACCTTTCTTTTTGAATATATCGAACTGCGGTTTCCGGTTTCTTTCATTACTTTTTATACTCAAAACTATGTATGAAAATGTGAGGGGGGGGGCATCTGCGAACCCTTACATTTCGACGCGCGTCTGCCGCGTGTGCGAGCAGGAATCTAAAATCAGGTTACATATGCTGAAACTAGAGGTAACAAATTTTTCCTCTACCATTTTTTGCTCAGATTAACCATTTAAGCATGAAATGCATTTGAGCCATCTTAAAATTAACGCTCTGTATATGTCAATATACACAATGTACATATATACATATATACGTACTATGTACATACATATATACTATGTATATACATATACACATATTGGGCTAGTGTTGGTCTAGTGGTCATGAGCGTGGTTTTGTAAGTGAGATCCTCAGTTCGAATCCCGCGTATTACTACTTTTTATTTGTAAGGGAAAATTATTTATATATATATATATATTTAAACTATCCGGTAAGACAGTTGTATAAGGGTTGATCGTCAAAAACTGCACGAAAAAACGTAACGTTGAAAAACACCTAACTTTAGCTATTTTTTTCTCTTTTTATATAAAAGATAAAATTCCCAAATTTTCTTTAAATTATAAGGCAAATCCTCGTTTATGATTGTAATTTTTTGTAACACACAGATCTTGTAGATTCATAAACAATTTTATTAAGCCACACCACTTATATATCAGGACCAATTAAAAATGCCAATCCAAGATGTCCCACTTATTTCCCACTATCTTTGCCTCTGTATATTGGGCATTTCGAGATTTTGGTTTGAATTTTGGTCTGAAATCTTTGGTACAAAGTTTAAATTTCCAATTTTTCAATATTTTTTTTTTTTTTTTTCAGTTCTGGTCCAACTACCTGTTCGATACAACAAATCACTGTGTGGAAGTCGTTAATGAGGGCCCACATGGTGACGGAAATGTTAGAGGTAAAAGAAAGATTAAAAGAGGTAAAACGATATCAAATTTCGAGCCAATAAAAACAGCGCTTGACGATTATTTGACGACCTTGCAAGTTAAACAGACTTTTCAGTGAGTGAAAACTATAACCAGTTTTTTAATACTTCCTTACCTTATCTGACGCTACTATGAACGTTAAAAGAGTAAAAGGTTTCTTGTAATCTACGTTTTGGCACAGATGTCACAAGGTGTTCTCCAGTTGCCTTTTTAAGATGTGAAAGTGTGTTCCAAGTTTTCTTCTTTATGTGAATATTATACATTAATAAGCTTCTTGTTATATTTGGTCTATTGTTTATTTGTGTGTTAATTTTTTTTACATTTTGTTGAGCTTTATCTGCCAGTGGTCTATTGTGGTGTAATGGGATGTTGAATGATGTGTTATGATTGAAGTTACACTATTGAAACTGTGAAAAAATGCATTCTACACATAATGCTCTAGTATAAGTATTGGATGTAAGTTAAGTTTAGATTATTCCGTCGGGTTTGGCCAGCCAGATTTCTCCGTGACTGAGGAGAACTGTTGTTGCAATCTCTAGATGATGCATTCCATCAGAGAAACAAGGATGGTCCCACAGGAAAAAAGGGATATGATGTTGCTAATTTAATTGAAAAATAGAAAATATTTGTTTTTTAAATTTATTTATCGAAAAACTTACAACTGCAAAATTAGCATCCAGTAAATGTGATGAAGATGAGCGTAAGTGTGTAGCAGTTGTCCACTAACAACCCTCTAGATATTGTCAAGCTATGTGGAATGAGAGATATGCAGGTGAAAGATAGTGAGTGAGATAAGGAATAGAGAACAACTTGAGCTGAGCGAGATGAGAGGAATTGACTAAGTAATAGCGCTGAGTGAGAATAGTGACTGAATGAGAAGAGAGAGAGATATTTACAAATTTACAAAGAAAAAATTATAAATCAATTTTAGAGTAGATCCAAGAGTAGATCTCTTGGCCACCTCCGTCTCAATCTTCTATTACAATTCTCAGTAATGGAATGGGAAGAAAGTTCTTTGATTAATGGATTGTAGTGGAGAGAGAGAGAGAGAGAGAGTTATGCAATTTTTTGTACCGAGATGTGATGGGGTCGCGTATAAAAGGAACATTGAGATCTTTTGAGATCATGGTCTGGTTAGAAACGTAAAATGGTGATTCTGCGAAGAATTTTGGATTGGAGTGTTTGTAGTCGGTTATAATTAGAGCGCTTGGAAGAGCCCCACACTTCTATTCCGTAAGTCCATAAAGATTTCATTATGTGTTGTAGATGAGCACTTTATTGTCTAGGTAGAGTAAGATGGGAACGCTTGTCGAGTAATCTTGAGAACAGTTTGTAACGTCGCTTTAGTTTCCTGTCTCTTAAGTTTAGTATGTACATTCCAAGTGAGTCTTTTGCCAAAAAATAGAAAAAATCAAACAACCGATTACTGCTGTCAAATTAAACAATGTACATCCTACTCGCTGTTATTGATTACTTATCTCCAACTCAAATGGAGGCCAGTCACCAGGAAGAAAATACTACTTTACATAACAGTTTCTTTAATATATTAATCAAATTCTAAGTTTGAAGAAAAGTTGAATTAGAATTAAAATTAATTCTGTTTAAGAATGCGTGTATTTAATAGATTTTTTTATTTAGGTGTGCTGTGATACATTGTACATCTATTATTAGATGGAAAGATGAGCTGTCCCGTTGTGTGGATGTTATCAATGAATTAGAGAAAACACAGAATTCATTGATAATTTTAGAACAAATCCTTTGCCGCAATGTGTTTAACAAAACGAAAGCAATACAGCTATTTATGGATGTAGATGCTGGATTTCATAAGGTAACAGCACACTGTTTATGAAATTTTTAAGAACAATTTTAAATAAATAATAATAATAATAGTGTTTGTTCCAAAAATTAAAAAGAAAATTAAATTCGGAGTAGGATTACTTTCACAAAAGTAAATAAATAATATAAAATAAAATAATAATAATATTTTTTCTCTTAAAACGCCACCTTAACCTGGCAATCCTTTCAGCTTTCTTGTGTGTACAGAATACAAAAATGATGAATGTGTATATTGTTGTCAGCAGCTCGATCGTTCCCTAGGCCAAAAGATGCAATTAGGTCTATGCATATTGTTAGGCTTAGTGCAGCAGGAGCCACGAACTTTAAAATAATTGGGCTGGTAGCTGGCGAATAGTGAAAGCGCCGGCATTCGCTCGTTTTACACAAGAGTTTGAATTAACCTTCAACTCAAGTCTTTATTTGAGGATAGAACTTTTCTATTTCTGTCTTCACTTGATTAAAATATATATACGATATATGTTTAGAGTAATGGATCTTTCTTGCCCAAATTTATTTTGATTTTCCCTATTTTTTCTGATGTTTTCTATAAATTCTTGTTATGTTTTGTTAGGCATAGACAATTTAGAAACCAACCACATTTCCAGCTAGTATCTAGTATCTTCCTTTGAATGTATAACTTAGGCGCTTCTATATTTTTTAAATCCTTAATTGTTGGCGCCACTCAAACTGAAATTGTTCCAGCGTGTAGTGTGCCATTTTCATTACTAATTTCTTGCTTTATTAAAATTTTCTGTTTTAAATTTTTGATTACCTATTTGTTTTAACTTTACTAATTTTCTGTTTTTTCAATGTGCTTTTGATTTTCAATTGTATCTGTGAGCTGAAACAAATATTATACTATTCGCCTCCGTCCACGACACCTAGTAAATGGTAGTTGGACGTTAAGCCCCGCCTGAAAAAATAGGCGATTACTTTATTTTACTTCATGGGAGTTTGAACATGAAGCAAATTTATTAGCTGAGTAGCATTGTTGAGATTCATCTGAACGGTTTACTTAGAAAATAATGGCTTAGAAAAAATAAAAAATCAATTTTATTAAAACCAGAATATCAAAATGAAAAGCCCTAGCCCACCGTAGCCAAAATTCCAATTAATTTACGATATATTGGCAAAGACGCGTCAATCTTATAATAAAAAAAAAATTTATTCTCCTCATCTTGCCTTAGAAGTGATACTTTTTCTGTGTTTATTATTATTATTGTTATTGATGATTAATTAACCAGCCGTATTACCAGCGGTTAAACTGCCTTTAAACTTAAGTTCTAAATTTTTGCGAGTTAAGGATTTATTCCTAGAGTATGCATTGGTGGAAAGAAATTGTCAATTAAATCTAAATATCATAAAAAGAGAAAGCAATGTAAAGTTTATCCACAGATTTTTGTTTTGTTTTTTGTTTATGTAGATCTTCATCAACATAGACGGGTTCGTCTCTCGAGAGGATTCCGAGGGGGAAAAGATTATTATGGGAATGATTTCTTCTGAACAGGAGATACTCTACTTTGGCAGTACTATTGACTTGAAAGACTCTACGGAAGAATTGATGGCGAAGTCTCTTAGGTTCATGAAATGTGGCTTGAAAACCCAAATTATGCAGTGCACTTATGATCTGACTAATGAGGATTCACCTGACTGCGAGTAAGTACAAATCCAATATAATAGCTTGTAAAGAAAAAGACTTTGCATCATGAAAAAAGAAAATATGCTCCATAATAAAACAAAAACCACACCCACCAATAAATAATACGTCTATCAATAAATAGTATGTAACACCAATATTGTACTATTGTATCCGGATACCAGCAGAGTTGTAGAGTCTCCGAGCACAAAGCACAGGTTTAAACAAATACTATTTTCCCAATAAATTATCTTGTTGAAATAAAAGTAACTAAAAGACAAAAGTCAAATATATGAAACAGAAACATCCAACCTGTGGCGTTGGCGAATAAAATGCATCCAATTCACATTCTCTATGGTTGTATTTGGATGAAAAAATATTTTATCATGGATTATTCATAAAATATGGAGTGGTTTGAATTGTATTTGTAATGCAGTTTGATGTTTGCAATGAATCGGTAGAAACATTCTTCTCTTTCAAATATGTATTTTTAAAAAAAGAAATCAAAAATCAAAAAACCATCACTACAGCCTTAGCAAAAATATGCGAATTGGGTAGCCAATCTGTTACACTAAATTACTTAAGGGCCGGTCTAAAATGTTGCCGCTGCTACGGTTCATAGGTAATGGGCATGTTTTTGATTTGTACCATTGCGTGGAGTCAAAAATCTCCGGAAGTATTTACTTATATTCACTTAAACCAGCTAATCAAAATATCTCAAAAAAAGTTAAATGTTCAAAGAAAACGAAAGTAAGTGTTCTAGTTTACGGAAATAGAAATAATAATGGTTAAACGTCACGCCTTTGATTTTCAGGAATAAACCTGCAAATTTTATTTCTGACTATTCGTGTTTTCAAAATGCCATGAAAAATTTAACATTTAACAAATTAAACTTTAACAACCAAAAAAAAAACGCAAACTAATTGAGGTCTCTTTTTTAATTTTAATCAGAAAACAAATGTGGAAATAATTAAAAAACATTAATAAATAACTTGTGAACTTCTAAATTAAAAACTAAACACTTATAATTCTTTATGTTCTTCCGAAATTAAGCAGTAATTTGGGTCCCTGAATTTCCAATCTATATTTTATTCACTTTCCAATCTATATTGAGCTAAGATAAGCTTACTTTTCAAAAAAAAGAATGGCACACTTACCTTGGAGCTTTGGTAAACATACTGCAAGGCGCCTGGACGCTCAGCCTCTCTCGCTCTTAGTTCTTCTTCACTCTTCCCAAATCCTATTCCTGAAGGTAATTTGTCGGGAGCACACCCTCCTGTGAAGTTAAGAAGTGAAATTGAGTAATAGAATTAACTCCAGATGAATCCGGTTAGCCGTAAATAGAGAAAATAAAAAATTATTCAATACCTGTTCAGAGCTTACTGCGTGAGTCAAATTGTTTTTTTTTTTACGACGCTTATCATAATAGAATACCTTTTTAAATATCAATTCATTTTACAAAAATATCGTATATTTTATTTCCTTTTTCTTAGTTTTTTTTGTCCTATAATTCCGTTATAGTAAATAAAACTTAAACGTTTAATAAAATAATCGTTTATGCAACAAGTCATGCAATCATGCTTCCACTACTAATAATCCCAAAATGTTATGTTACAAAAAATAATATTATGGTCTCGTTTCCTATAGTAACTATAGAGTTCACATCATCTGCTTGTGTCAGAGATACAAGATAAAGTAAGTTTTTACCAATAACCTGCAGTGTAAAATAAGCTAATTCTAGTATCTTTTACTTATTCAGTCTGACTTCTAAAAGGTCAGAGAAATAAAACACGTAGAAAAACTAATTCCGATATTTTTACTAACAGCGTTACTTGGATGCGAAATAACCTAGGAGTTGCCAGTCTGTCAGCGCATTTCGTGAGGTGGACTCAAGATGTTGAAGATTCTTTCAAAAAGCAACTAGTAATTTCTTTTTTATTATTGAATAATGATAAAATTATTTTATATCTTGCAACACATTTGGTGTAGCATATAAAGGCAAATCAGTCAAAATTTCTTTGAATTAAAAACTGTGTCTGCGTTGCCGTCTACCGACCTAGATAATACCTGTAACTCCAATAATACCAATACCGAGACACCCTCAGATATCACTCACCACAATATTTTTTTCTCAATCCAGTACAATTGAAAAAATGTATATATTAAAAACAGAAAGTAACACCTCTTACTTCTAGCGGCGTAGAAGGTCGAATGTAGATCAGTTAACAAAATAAACAATTAAGAGCAATAATTTTTAATTACTTTTAACTAAACATAATGTATTAAAAAGTTATTGAGATTTATCACTAGCATGGATTTCCATTAATTAATTAATTTATTTTTTGAGTCGAAATATTCAGTACAATGCAGTTCACAGAGTAATAAAGTTATAAAGTTGATTTAGCCATTTTGTTTCGTTTAAAGACTTTTCATTGTCGAGAATATGCTTTCAACGTGCACAGATTCGTTATTCTGGTCGGTTTTACTATGCTATCATATTTTAAATTGCCATAACTTTTAAATTACCTAATCGATTAGAATTTTTTTTTTTTTTTTTTAGTAGCACAAGTACTATAAAAATATGGGGGAAAATATATTCAGTGGCTCACAGTCAAATTGATACACCAGGTTATTTGTTAGAAATTGTTGAATAAGTAGATCAAAATTATATTTAATTGAAAAAAAATTCTTTATTTCAATTAATAAACATCCTGGTAATATGTTCTTTGTGTGAAAACAAATAAAAATGAACCAATGATTTATTAATAAGAATAAACCCATTTTTTTACAATTGACTAAACTCACAGTGAAAATGATACACCGTTCTTTGCCCCTATATGTGTGTATTTGTTTACTTCAAATTGTTTTCTCCTCTGGTTTAATTGTTTAAATTGTTTTCTAAACTCTTCTGGCGAAATCATTTGGTTCTCTTCAGAGACAATATCTGCCGTTTATTTGAACTTTTCCAGTAATGGGAGTACATACAACTATTAAAGAGCATGAATTGGTCATTAAACATATTAATGATGAGAAATCGCTGAACGAAATAGCCGAAATAACTAAAAAAAGCCGTTCAACTATCCAGCATATAGTGGAGAGGTACAAAAAGGAAAACCCCATTGCCAGGAAAAAAACTAAATCCACAAAAAAATATTAAATGACAGGGATGAGTGGTGGATCCTTAGAGAAGTGAAAAAAAAAATCCATTCCTGAGTGCACCAAAAATAGCCGTAGAACTATCAAAACGTTTAGGTCAGTCAGTAAGTCCAGAAACAGTCCGACGTGTGCTAAGAAGAAACAAATTTCATGAAAGAGTAGCGCGAAAGAAACCTTTCAGTTAGAGTATAATTTGCAAATGAATGTTTATTAAAGGACCCCGAGTTTTGTACTACTGTAATATAGTAGATTTAATATTTTCGGGTCCGATGGACGTTCCTATCTGTGGAGGAAACCAGGAGAAGAACTTGCCAAATCAAAATTTCCGCCCAACTGGGAAACATGGGGGTGGCAGTGTTATGGTGTTTTAGGGCTTTTTATTTATCTACTCAAGTGTATCAATTTCACTGGGAGCCACTGTATATTGTTCCATTTGAAAAAAAAGTTGGATGCTGTATCTCGGGATATTGGGGTTTAAATAAAATGGGTCAATCACTGAAAATAAACTAGACTAAAAATGATTAAATACGTGTTTTTTATTTTTTCGAAATTTCCCGCCGTTTAAAAAAAAGTTGGTTTAGCATATAACTCTGGTCACCCTGTATATTATATTATATGTATACAATACAGTAAATTGTATTGCGCGAATGTCTTCGATTCTTTTTTTATTAAATAACCGGAACAAAATCATATTATAGCCGGGATCAATCCTTTAAAACGGACACTGTCAAATGGAGGCTATGTAAGGGTTGTTATAACTAAGTGCATTATGTATTGACCATTATTTTATTCAACATACCATACAAGTATTCTTTAATTTTCCAGGATTTAACAAGATTGCGTTCTAAAGTCCGCCGACAGTTTGATTCAATACAAAACCTACTCCGTTCTGATGCGATCAGCCAAACTGACAGAGATAAATTTGTCTTGTACTATTTATTCTTTTCTCAAATTCGAGAAGTATTTGAGAGCCTCTTGCAAGAAAAGTAATTGGATTTATTTATTAAAAGTATAATTTTATTAGAAATAAAAATAGAATTAAGAATATTCTTGCTGGAAGTCACCGATCCGATAACTCCGGAAAGTATCGCTGGACGGATGCTGGAAGACAAGGAAGCTTGGGCGAAGGTCTCTTCCTTTATAAAAAAGATATTAATAAGGAAAAGAAAGGATGTGGAATAATTACAGGTTCGGCGGAAGAGTGAACAAGAAGGGAAGCCAAGTATACGAGGCGCCATCCCAATGTAATGTTATTTAGCGGACCCAGGTTGGACATTTTTAAGCCTGAAAGGGAGGGGTATTTTGGTGAGTTGAGCACCACCATTCATGACAGATCATAGAAAAGTCTTAGGCTTTTTTCCCCCTCACAAAAAAAAGTACCTGATTAGTCATTTAGATTAATCTATTGATTGCATTATGGCTGCGCTACAGAAGCTGTTCTACTACTCCAACTCGTAGAGGCACATGGCTGGGCTCAGTTCTATAATAGAAGTAAAAACCAATAGACTCAACCCTAAAGCTGCAGTGATTTGCATCGCCAAGGTAAACGGCGACGAGAACTGTTAAACCCCCAAAATACATCTATAGTAAGTTCGATAATCCGTATGAAAGTTATGTATTAGGGACTTGGTGGCATGATAAATTTGCGCAACAGGTCTTCATAAAGAGAGGGCTTAAAATTCGTGTACATCCCTGGCGGTTGTAAATACTTTCTTGTTGGTAGTAAATAGCAATTCTGTGTAAGAAATTAAACCGCAATGCCGTGCTTTCTCTTAAGAAAGTAATAAACCTTAAATGGCGATTACAGTACTTCTTTCTTAAAGGGCGAAGAGAACTCAAACTGCGAATAAGGCAGGATTGCAATACTTCCTGCACAACTTAATCAAAATCGGTTTTGCAAGATTGCAAAAAATTAATTAATTAATTAATTTTTCTTTTATTTATAGGACTCTCGTCTTGTTTCAAATACAGTTGGGTAAAGCATAAATTATTACAAATTGCATATTATATCAGCTTCCTGATTATACTCCTTCGTATATTTTTCACTTGGAGACGGGACTAAATCCTCTTTTTGTACATACTTTTGAACTTCATGCCCGGTACACAGGAATAGTTCTGAGTATGGATCTTCATAGATATCCCCGGATAGTTGCTGAGGAAGTTATAAAAGAAGGTACCTCCTGGATTTGGCTGGTAAATATGAAGTGTCAATCAATTTTAGCACAACTGATGGCGCCACCCTCAGTTCTCAGATTGGGAGCTTGGTAGACCAAGTGAGGGTGAACGCAAAAAATAAATTTAAAGAAAGAGCAAGCTCCACTCATAGATTTACAATTTATAAATTGTTAGATCATGACGTGAGATGTGCTAATTTACTCAGTGAGGGGTAGACACTCTCAATAGTTTATCTTCTGTTCGTTGGGCTCTAAAACTGAGAGGAGAACTGATGAAACTTAATTATAAGCCCTATGACCAACAACAGTCTGGTGTATCGTAGAATGCCCTCTATGTAATCTTGAGGAGAAGGAGGATACTTTCCACTTTGTTGCTACCTGCCTAGCCCTGTCGCCTATTCGTTTGGCAGTTTTTGGAGAGAGATATCTCTCTTTAGAAAGATTTGTAAACGTGATGAATGGTATAGATTGGCCTCAACTCATCCATTAAGCAACTCATTCTTGGAAGTTTAGAGGAAAATTCCTCAATGAGCCTGTTTCCTGATTTTGCAATCATCTGAGAGGAGCTTTTGTACATTCAAGAAAGTGAATGAACTTTGGAAAATTCATCTATTTTCTCCCTTTTCCAGTTTTTGTTAGTCAAATCTGTATTTAAAATGTTTTTGTTTTAATCATTTGTTCAATGTTTTGTAAAATCATTAATTTCAACTTTTTTTTTCTTCCCCCCCCCCCAACTGTGAATATGTTTCAAACTCCGGCAGACGGTAGAAACCATGCCGTTTAAAGTTGTTTTTTTTTGTTCTGTATTGTACCTTGTATTTTGTTTTTTCATTTAAATAAACTTTATTACTACTACTACGTATGAAATCAATATCACAAAAAACTGAGAAAAACACTTAACTACTAAATTACAAACACCGATAAAACATAATATGTTTGAATTATGACATTGATATATGTTCCAAAAGAATAGTTCATGGTATTTTAATTTCTTGAACATAAGTAACATATAAAGATAAATAAAGCCGAAAAAATTAAAGAAGAAATAAAATATGAATGAATGAATTAAATTTTTAATTTATTAACTGTTCTCCTAAAGTTAAACATTCACACAGATAACAGAATACAGTTTTCATTGCAACTCTACTGCACTGAGCTAATACAAAAGGTAAACTTGAAAGGCGCTCTGTCCTTATACTTTTCACGGGTGCCAAAATATGCGGGACAAACCATGAATATATGGAACAAATCCTCTTTTATTAGAGAACATTGCCACATAAGAGGCAGTTACTGTTCTATTCTGTAGGTGGTATTTCTTAATTTTAATGACAGTGTATTGATAGACCTAAGTTGAGCAAATAAACGTGTGTATGATACAGGTAATTGTGTGAGAAGATATTGTGTTCAGCTTTTGTTGTATAGCTGAGGGTAAAAATTACTACAAGTGGAGTTAAGTAATCTATCCAAATCTTGATCCACAAGAAATTCTATAGCTTCACGTATTGCTTCTATTAAATTTATATACATCTGTGAAACGGAACATTCAGAAAAAAATTACTCAGTAACATATTATTGTAATATTTATTAAGTAATAACGGTTTCCATTTTAGAGACATAGATTGATCTTCTGGAGCAGTAATATCGTTAGAGTTAGAATAGTTTTGAGCTGATATTAATTCCATCAAAAGAATAATATAATCAAATGGAGTATACAATTGGATAACTTTAAATCTGAAACGCAGGGTCGGCTGGTATACAGTCGTATGGGTTTAGCGCACCCACGGAACCCGAGCTCAATACCATACATGTATACACATTTACATATTTGAAACTTACGCATTCACACACACACACACCCACACCTCACAATTTCACAAACGAACATACACACTTGCAGACACCCCAAAATCCTCGTGTTAGGTTACGAGCCGGGCGGTTTGTGGGCGGGGGTATCGGCCCCACTGAGCACCAGGCCGAACTCAGTGTGTAAGTAGGCCTCCTGATAGTAAGAACGCTCTGCCGAAGGAGTAGTGTAGATCGTCCACAATCGTGGAAACCTTTGGTCGGAAACGACTAAAACCCAAATTTCAACCGGCTTAGAAAATAATGGAGAATCTTCATTAGTAAAAAATAAAACAATAAGGCTCTGGATCCGAAAATTCTATTTTCGGGAACAAAATTAGGACGGCAATTTTTCGTAATGTCTTGTTTAGACGAAGGGAAAAACTTTGAGCCCTTTTGGCCCTACAAAGTTTTCACCTTCCTAAAAAATGTTTGCCCGGGGATTAAAACCAAAAAACTTAGTATCGGTTCCCTGCTTGTACAATAGAAACCAGTGTTACAAATGAACGAGCGAAATCATTGTTACCCTTAGAGAAGTATGAAGGATTAAACGTTAAAATCAAATTGCACAGAAGTTTAAATATTCTAAGGGTGTGATTTCGAGTTATGATTTGCTGAACTGCACAGAGGAAGAGATTTTGAATGAATCAAGGTCGCAGGGTGTAGTTGAAGTGAAGAGATTGTATAAAAACAATTCAATGAAAAGAAACCAACCCCAGCACTTATTCTCACATTCGGGGGAGCTCAACCTCCAGAAAAAATTACGGCCGGGTACTTGTCATTACCAATGAGGCATTACATTCCGAACTCTTTACGATGCTTTAAATGAAGGACGTTAGGACATATGCAAATAATTGCACTGTTGGTGACCGTTGCAAGCTCTTCTCGGGCTCTATCCACCAGAATGAGTGTCCAACTCCGCCGATATCTATAAACTGCAAAGGCCCATTTCATTCCCCGTTATCTGCAGAATGCGAAATCTTTAAAAAGGAAAAAAGAATAAAGGAACTTAAGGTAAAAGAATGCATCAGCTACAACGGAGCATTAAAGAGGGTGAAAGCTGAAACAGATAGACCCTAAAACAGCTGAATTAGCTATGCAGAGTGTGTTTCCCAAGCATCTAGACCAAGAAATTTGAAGACGTGATAATGCGGCTTACAGCAGTAGTAGAAGTCCTAGCAAAAAGTGTAGAAAGGCTAGAAAATAAGTTTTTTAATAAAATATAATTTTTTGTTCTTTCTTTTTTTATTGGGGCGGTCTCCGAGCGCTAGCTCATACCCGCCCCACGTACACACCTCTACCGCTCAACATAATGACCCCTCAATACACACAGATCCCGTCAACAAAACCAACAGCCACAAACAATCACATCAACAACAATAATAACAATAGAAGTATTAATAACAATCACAATAGAAGTATTTACAACAATCACATAATTACAAATAAATAAAACAAAATAAGAACACACACTCGCACACACCCAACACAAACTCGAAAAACCGCACAAACCAAACCCCCAACAACATGCTCCAGCCAACCAACCAGATCCACGACATCATCTTCCAACCACCGAGGTCATCCACCTCTCAAAGGCCGCCTGCGCAAATTCGCGGAAAGCCGCATTTGCCGACGCGTTTTCCAATAAAAGGGGAAAACGTCTCCAGTTACGCAGAACGGGAATCCCACCCACATAATACTGCGCAAATTATTATTAAGATCACATTGCATAATAACGTGCTTCGCTGTCTCTGGATCTCCACACGCGCAATATGGGTCCGTTGCTAAGCCCATCTCGAACATTTTGGCCCGCAACATACCGTGCCCTGTGACCAGTCGTGCAACTGCCCATGGCATCTCAGTGGAAACCAGCCGCCTACCCTTAGTAGTTCTTCCCTTAGTTGACGCTCGCCACCTATTCCTCCATTCCCGACTCAACTCCTCTTCCACTTCGCCATACATCCTTTCCCTAAACCATAACCGGTAATTTTTGGTCATATCAGCCACCGAAAATCGTACGGCTCTTACCATGGGTACCCGCACCTCTGTGCTCCTTTGCAAACCATACCTCACGGCGGCCCTAACCACCTCTAAGTCCAATGGCAAGCACCCCTTGAGCACCTGCAAAGCCTCCGTGAATGTGGTCCGGCTATAACGCCCCATGAGCAACAGAATAGAACGTTGCACGGCCATAATGTGCATCCTCACAATCGCGGTCCTCACCCTATGGGCCCAAACCGACGCACAGTAGGTCACCTGAGCGACCAGAACCCCGCGGTATAAGGTACTCTCTACCCTCCTTTTTTCAATCCCCATTCTCTCCTTGTTACCGACCTCAACTGTCCAACAAAAGAACTAGCCTTCCTTCTTAAATCCCTTACATGTGGCACAAAGCTTAATTTCGCGTCCAGGATCATCCCCAATTCTATCAGGACCCGGGGCCGACCTACTATTTGATCGATTAACCTGACCTGAGACACCCAACTCAGCCTATCGCCACAGTATCTGACTACTGGCTGACGAGTAGAGGCAAGCGTCCCCCTCAACAACATCGCCACCGTCTTTTTCGGAGCAATCCTTAGTTTATTATGCTTACACCATGTGCAAACATAATTCAAAGCTGACGTCGCATTAGCCTCCAATTGCGCCCTACTATTACCTCCTACCACAAGGTCTAAATCATCCGCGAATGCGACCCTACCCAGCAATTCCGGAACGTCACCAGCCAACAGCGTCCTCCGTAGACAATCCCCTCCTAAAGCCGAATTGGCAGACCTCTGCTCTCATATATCGTGGTTATTCTATCCATATATAGGCGTTCCAATATTTTACCCAAAATCGGTAACAAGCAAATGGACGGTAAGAGCTGGGAATATCCAACGGTCTATCTCCACCCTTCAGTATCAGTCTCGGCTCACCGATTTCCAGCACACAGGGAACACTCTCTCGTTCAGACAACAATTAAATACATTCACGAACGCCGTCGGACAAATCGACCACGCCCTCTTGATCATTTCCAAAGTAATTCTATCAGGACCCGGGGCCGACCTACTATTTGATCGATTAATCGCCCTCTCGATATCCTCCTCCTCGAAACAATCCACATCAGATGAGTCCTGATACAACCGATTCAGCCTTCGAGTCGCCTCCTGTTCTGGAGTGTCATCCTCCGGCAAATCCGCCGGAAAGACTGCGTCCAAAATAGAACAGACAGTAGTGGGCCAATCCAAGGAATAATCCCCCCCCCCCTAGCTGACATAACCGAAGTCAAAACTGAACCCCGGGAGACATTTCTAAACTTGTCCTTACACACCAAATCCCATGGAGATGCGTTACCTTCCTTCCTAATAAAAACTCTCCAACATTCAACCTTAGCACCATTCACCGCAGCGGTATACTTATTCCTTATCTGTCTATAGGTCTTCCAGACCAATCCAGAGGCCTCACACCGACCCAGCCGACGCCGCGATCTCTAAAACCTTTTCCTCGCCCGAACAACCTCCCGACGGAGGGTAGCTATCTCAGATGACCGCCAAGGAACCCCCTCCCAGCCACCTACGCCCACTTGGCAACGAAACACTCGCAGCCTCAACAATAGTTCTCCCCAAAATAGCGGCCCCATCCTCAGTCCCTAAGGGCTCTAGGTCATCAGCCCTTCTTTCAATCCCACAAGGAAAGCTTTCCTCAAACCAATTCCAATCAGCACGTCCACACTGGAAACGATCAACGTCCTCATATTTCCTCTGTACACACGAAACTACCGCGTCCATGACAATACACCGATGATCACTAGTTCACCAGGTCGGCTCCACCATCCACGTCCAATTCTATCGTAATGCCGACACGGAAGCCAAAGATACGTCAATGTTTGACTCCTCCGCAAACGACGAGAAGGTAGTAAAGGACGAGACCTCATTTAAAACTGATAGACCCTTTTCGAGTACAAACTCCTCCAATCGTGCACCAGAAGCATCCGAACGTTGACTAAACCAAAAGGGGGAACTCGCATTTGCGTCCATCCCAATAATCGCTTGGCTCCAAAAACTGATCTGATCTATCGGGCAGCTGTATCTACAATAAAGGCTCACCACGTAAAGGTTGCCGAATCCACCATGTAACTCCGCAGCCACCAAGTACTGTTCCGACAACTGAAGCAGGACCATGACACCAATCTCGGTATTACACACAATAATCGAAGACCAGGGCTGAGCATTTTCAATTGCCTTTGCCCGGAAAGGGGGCTAAACCTGCCGCCTTCCCGAACGCGCAATCGGGTTCCAGAATCAAATAAACATCCACGTTGGAACAAGACATCCCCATATGCAACTCACTCGCCACCACCGCAGAACGCCGACCATTTATCTGCACAATCCTCAATTTATTTTCACGCGCCATAATTAATTCTACTCATCTGACGCTGAACCGCCATTTGGTACGCCGGACAAGTCTTGCAATACTATGCGACGCCACTCTTTCAAAACGCACGAAGGGGGCTTTTCCAAGTTAGTAAAATTCGTTTCCTCGTGCCCCTCCGTCGCACAATATCCGCACACAATAACTGATTGCCTACAGGTTGCAGATTCGTGCCCATACATTTGGTATCGAAAATCGAAAGCCTCTTCGCACGCCTATGAATTCCTGAATTCTACACGAACGCCATTCTATAAACAAACGTTCTTTCCTAATTAATAATTCTCTTACCTCCGGTAATACTTCCGCAACCCAATTAACCAAATCCTCTCGCCCAGGACCAACGCGGAATTTCAAATGAAACCCCTCACGAAACCCTTCAACACTCTTCAGTTCTTCATTCTGAATTAAAATAGCATCAACTATCTGCTCCTCAGTTAAACATAGACGATAACTCTAGGGCCAATACGTCCAGAAATATTTACTTTAAAACCCTCTTCCTTTAGTCTCCAAACCTGTCAATCTAGAAGCCTCCTCTTTCGATGCAGCCTCAACGATAGCGCATTCTTGCCACCCAAAGGACTCGCAGAGACAATATCTACTGCCTCCGAGTATGTCTTTCGCTTAATGGTCGTAACCTGCCTGTCGCGCATCAAAGGTTGCAAAGCCTTCCTAGAATCAAAAGTATCCTTAATCCTTAATTTCTGATCCTGAACCATTCCCTCCCTAATTTCCAACATCACCTTCTCCACTTCAACAAGCCACGCTTCCATCCTCCCAACAAAAATGAAAAGAATTTGGTTTGATATAATTAATATAATGTAAAATAAAAGATAAAAATAAAAAAATATGGGAGAAAACACAAATAACTAAAACACATAAAACATAATAATATACTACTTAATATTCATAAGGGTTTGAATAAACACAAATTAACCTAAATATAGTTTATTCACATAAGTCATAAGGCATAATATTCATAAGGCATAACTTCCATAAAGAGTGACCAAACTCAACTCTAGTCCACTAAGGAATGTCTCCAACTACCTGCTACCCTCTAGCTACCCCTAACGGTCAGCCCTTCTCTTACACCCTCAACAGGGTTGCCAAATATCTACCATTCCAAATTTACTACAACTCGGCCAATCCTGACCCGTGATCGCCCTCGATCACAAGAGTACTAAATTACAATTTAATAAAAAATACTAACTATTCATACTAACAAACATAACTGAACATAATAGAAGCTAATACATAAACAAATAAGTAATAATTAATACACAATAAGAAATTAATACACAATGTTACATAAATGATTAATAAAAAAACCTAAAAAACTATTACAATCATAATTAACATAACCAAAGCAAATAATATCGTAACATACCTAATACAAACAAAATTTATAAATAAAATCTACTATAACTTTACACAGGAATTGCTTATACTTTGCCAATTCCAGACTCAGAAATTCCATCAAAAGGAATCTGAGTTACCTGATATATCCCCTAAACAGGTACCTAGCATGGAGCAAAACATTGTCCACCACATTTCTTTTTTTCCTAAGATTGAATTGTATGCAATACAATTACTACAGCTAGCTATATAATGATTAATTTTGTCCTGTAATTTCAGTAACCAATAGGACCTTAAAACCAACTCGGCACCTTTATTAACACCTAAATGGCCAACATAATCATGAAACTTTCTTATAATTTGTTTCTCCATTTTTCCGGGAACTACAAATAAAATTTTCCCCTTTTTCTTTCTAAACACCAACCCCTCACATAATTTAAATCTTTTAAGCACTTTATCCTCTAAATATCCATGAATTTCACCAATTCCCTTATCACTGTTCTGAGATTCCCTAATCACTTTAATATCTACTTTGAAATCAACCACGGGTTCACTAGGTTTCTCGGTAGGTATACATTCACTAATAATCTTTGGGACCGATTTTACATAATTTACAGTAAGCTCAGGGTTTACAATTTCTTCTTCACTGTAATCAATTAACATTACCTCCGAACCATCATTAATTGCTACCTTACGTAATATATCGTCTTCACTTACAAGATCTTCCACGATCAAGGATATTACTGAACCGGGCAAGGCTTCTACTTCTCCACTAGTAGTAGCGCCTTCTCTGAGGATGTCTGCTGTGGATGGAGGTGCAGCGGAATTCTCAACTACCAGCGAAACTAAAGATGGTGTGCTCTGCTTCTGACGTTGGCAATCCCTTTGAAGGTGTCCCATTTTGCCGCACTCAAAACAGCTTCCCTTCTCACGTCTGGGTTTCGGACATTCAGCCACTAAATGCCCCTCTTCATAACAATTAAAACATTTCCTGGATGCTACTTTGGAATCAATTTTATTTAAACGTAAGCAATTTTCCTTAACACTGTCTTCGTTAGAAAATTCCTCAACAAGTGCTTCCTTCAATGCACTATAACTGGTTAACCCGCGTTCACCGTAAACAAAAAGTTTTGCAAGTCCTTTCAATGATATTTTTGCAAACACCAGTTTTTCTAATTCTTGCCACTTCATAACTTGTGCCAATTCTTCAAAATCAGTTAACCACAAGTTAACGGTGTAGTTATCTTCGCCAGTAAATGGCCTCAGACTTTCTTCTATGTCCCTAGAGGAAAACTGACATGGTCGACATTGCTGAACGTATTTTGAACTTGTAGAATTTCCACTTACTTCCTCAAAGTATTCATCTTCTTCTTCGTCTAGTTGTTCTTCATTTGTTGCCTCAAATAATAAGCTAATATCATTTAGGAACTTACACAACTCAGACGCCACATCCTGTCTACAGCTTAACTGAATACCTAATAGGTTTGCGACACTTTTTAATTCCCACAATGAAAATGTGTCTTTTAACTCTTCTACTTTAATACACAAGTCCACATCATTTAACTTGAAACCTTCAAATTCCTTTAACTTTTTTCTACTTAGACGCCCTTCATCTAGTCCAAAAATAACTTCATAAAATCTTTTAGCTTCCTTTACCGGTGCACACAAAATTGCGGATTCAATCCTCTTAATGTTACCCAGTTTCATTTTTTCACGCAAATTGACTATTCTTTAACTGTTCTTTCACAATTATTCACCGCACTTTACCAGTTCTTTACCCCACTTTACTTGTTCTTTACCCCACACCTGAAGTTGTAAAATAAATAAAAAATAAAAATAACAAAATGGGGGAAAACACAAATAACTAAGACACATAAAACATAATAATATACTACTTAATATTCATAAGGGTTTGAATAAACACAAATTAACCTAAATATAGTTTATTCACATAAGTCATAAGGCATAATATTCATAAGGCATAACTTCCATAAAGAGTGACCAAACTCAACTCTAGTCCACTAAGGAATGTCTCCAACTACCTGCTACCCTCTAGCTACCCCTAACGGTCAGCCCTTCTCTTACACCCTCAACAGGGTTGCCAAATATCTACCATTCCAAATTTACTACAATAATTAAACTAAATTCATTTCATTTTAAATATTTTCATACATTTTAAATGATCCTGCAATGGAACTGTCGCGGTTTTTATAGAAACTTAGAAGAACTGAGACTGTTGGTAAATATCTATTAGTCACTTGTAGACAATTTAGGGTTATATCTATAACTCTAATTTTAGGGATACGAATACCCTAAAATTGATGGGTTTTCGAGCTTACCGGAAAGACTTTTTTCTGGGCAACCGAGCCTGTGGAGGCGTCGTCATCTTTGTGAGAAACGACATTTACTGCAAAAACGATGTTAGCATACTCAGTGATATCCAAATGATACAACTGACTGTGTACATTCACACTAAGATTACTATCTGTAACATCTACTTACCACCCGCGATTCTTGTCACTAAAGGCGAATTTACTAGGCATATTCGTGCGCTGCCAGCGCCCTATGTAATCTAGGGTGACTTTAAACGCTCACCGGATCTACCCACGTGAGTCAGCATGGCAGATGCTGGAAGATATCTTAATAACAGGAAACATTGCCTTAATTAATAAGCAGGAATTTACACATTTCAATTGCAGCAATGGAACACTCTCAATTGCTGGAGAGGATGTGTAGTCAAATTTAGTATAGGCTGAGGGAAATTTCAACTTATCAGAAGTACAGTGAGCCTACTAAACCGATTATCAACAAATCATAAAACAAAAAGGAAAATGGCAGAGATTTTTCAAACCGTTATTGCTCCAATCACAATTGAAGGATTATTAATTGAAAAGTTGTAATTTGAAAGTCTTACTTGACTTTGGCGAAAGAAACACCTTCAGCTCCAGACCTCAATAGTTTTTTGGAAGTGGTGTAGCTAGATTAGACTTGGTAGTTGTAAATGGCAAGCTAGGCATGATGGTTGATGGAGACGAATCATCTTTTTAATATTGCGTTTCTTAGATGATTTCCTAAATTCTTGTGTTAGTAAAAGCTAAGATTAACAACACCATCAAATCAAAATTTCATCAGAACATTTAGATTATTTATTCTCATTTAAGCTCAGAAGATCTTTAAAATTTTGTTTTTACCTGTCAAAGAATGTTTCGGTTCTTGTCCTTTACGTAGTCAAGGCTGACGATTTTTTACCCTCTTGATGTTTATTGCTTTATAGAAGATTTTTTAGTTTAAATTCAGATCTTTTTTCTAATTTGTTGCCCGAATCTTCCCAAACAATTAGATGTTTGGATACTCTTGAGCAGAAGCTTGGCTGATGTACTAGATACTTATAATAAGAACAAAATAAAAATGTGCTCGCTTTCAAGTTAATATACTATATACCGTAGCGTTTTCTAGACATTCCTACTAAAATGTTAGAAGTCGGATGAGTGGAATTGGTTATTTAGAACTTTCTCTTACATAATGTAGTTTCAAAATTAACTGAAAATTTTTATGCATTTAACTAATTTTTGTGGATATTGTTGCTGAGCTATTAGGGTTGCTACAATATGACTTGAGTCCATTGTGGGTTAACATCTACATTCGAACCCACTTCATCTATGTCCTGCGCCGATTGCAGCAATACCATCATAGCTAATCTGCACTTACTTCTTTTTTTATTTTATTGAGTAGATCCGAGGATGTACGACAAAAGTGCTATTACATTTTAATCTTCTCCGTAACAGAGGTTAATTAATTTTATAATATAAAATTTATAAATAATATAATTATAATTATTATTTTTAATGTGCATAAGGATTTAATTTTGTTGTACACTTTTTTAGGGTTAGGTCTGATAACGATTTTGGATGGATAAAGCATTTAAGATACTATTGGGACAGAGAAAATGATAGTTTGATTATAAAACAATGTGCAGGTATGTTTACTTCTTAGTAGATCTCAACATATTTTCTGTTGAGACAAATTTAATCTTTGTTCTTTTGGTGGTTATAGTTTATATTTTGCAATATTTATAGTTTATTTTTTGGAATATTTTTCTGAAAAGTCGATTGACTGTAGTAGTAAATGATAATTTTTCTTTTCTTTCGACAACGGAGTTAGCATTAAATTATTATAAAAAATCATATATTTAAATAATTACATCACATAATAACAGTGTCTGAGAAATGATAAAATATGATATCGTGATAACTCGTGAATCAATCTTACCTCTGCAATTTAAAATATGAGTGTTAAGTTGGAGTTCACGTTTCCGGTTTCTTCTGAATTTTTTCACAAAGTGAATGACTCGCTTGTGCCGCAAATCTGCAAAATTTCAGTATTTGTGCTACAAAATTGGAAGAGTTATTGAGTTGACAGTTAGCTCCCCGACTTTTCTTTAATATAGACTCACTATTATGTCCTTTGACTTTTTTAAATTTATTTTTATCAATTTTAATTGCCGCATTTATTCCTGAAATGCAAAATTTTGGCGTTTGTGCTTCAATATTAAGAAAAGTTATTCAGTAAATAATTCAATAAAAATAAGGTTAATTTATTGGACAAGAACTGATTTAGTTTCACATTTGGTACTTAGTAAAATTAAAGAAGCGTCAAGATAGAATAGTATACAGAAATAGCACAAAACGGAAACATAATAAACCTCTACCGAATTTTAATGGAAAAATGTTTAAAATTGAATTCATAGAGTTTCAATTTAAAAAAATTTATATTTTTAAATAAATCACCTTGAGTATTAGATACGTCAGTAGGTGACTTTCTATGCAAATCACAATGGTGAGAAAGCGCATTTTGAGACAGGAACATTATAAGTAAGGGTCAAATTCTCTAAACAAAATGATTATTCAACTCCAGAAAATGAAAGAAATTTAAACTGGTAAGAAATCGGAAACGTATGTGTTTTGACAGACAAGATCAATTAAGAAAACTTAGTATGTAAATCCGACATAAAAATCACTTCATCAGTATTTTAGTCAACAAGAGAAATAATAAGTAAATATCTCTGTTTGTCTTTAGCTGTGTTTCACTATGGTTTCGAATACATGGGACTAAACCGCCAGTTTGTGGCAACGCCAGTGACAAATCGCATCTACCTGGCCATGACGCAGGCCATCAGTAAACATCTAGGCAGCGCTATTGTTGGTAATAACATTTATCAAAAAAAATAAAAAAATTAAAATATTTGCTTAAATTTTACTCCTCGTTTCTGAAATAGCACAATCTTGCTACACAAAACTACACTCAAATCTACACAGTCATTACAACCCTCTGATACACAACATGTCTACCACAACACTTCCTTCAAATCCACAGCGCAGACTAAAGCGGCGGTGGCCACGCGACCATCTCAACACAACGCCGACCTCCTAGGATGGTTGCTGTGTTAGCTTGCCAATCTGGTGAACTAACGGCTTCCATCACTGGATGGTCGTCGTTCACTCCACTCACGCCTCTTGGCGCACATGCATGTGCGCGCACGTATATGTAAGTGCATAATGTGCGTGCCCGTGTATTTGCGCCATTTCCTTACTCTCGTCCCTTTTGCTTGTTATATCTATTATAGTTGCAAAATAAATAAACAAATCAATAAAAAAAAAAAAATTACTCCTAAAATTAATGTATTATTATTTATATATTGATTTATGTATTTTTTAGAAATTAAGTTTACAATTTGATGTTACAGTACTTACAATTTAAAAAAAGCCAACTCAGTGACTTAAGACCGTCGGAAGAGTCACAAATTGATGAAAATTGAAGTAGTTCTCTAAAACATGAATCATATGAGAACAATCTTTTAAGAACCTAAAAACAAATTAGAATCCTTTCTAATACGAAATCATAAAATTATTATAATAAAAATTAGATTAGAAAAAAAGAAAAGAAAAGAAGACCGGACATTAAAAAAAAACAATTTTAAGCTAGCTACTATAATTATTACAAAAAATGAAAATAAAAAAATTTATATGATTAGTTTTTTAAAAAAATAATAATGAATTGATTATTTTTTAATTAATGATTTACATTGATTTTTAATTAGGTTCTCCCGGTGTTGGAAAAACAGAAACAATAAAAAACTTAGCGAGGATCATGGTATGTGTGTGCAATGAAACAATCGAACATTCTGCTATCGCTTCTAAATTAACAGGATGTTGTATGACTGGATCATGGATTTTATTAGATAAAATAAACAGATTGACAAAATATGTTCAAAATTTGATCACGACTGATATTCAACGTATTTTTGGAATACTCAGTGGAAAGGTAAGTTAATTTTTAACTGGCGTGATACCAAAATTTTTTTAAATAATCACCTATTATTATTACATTAGACAATACGGCACCTCGTGGCAACCTAATATGATTTAGAATTTTAGGTTATCGCGCTGTCTTTAGTATATGTGAGACAATAGTAGACTAGGACAGCTGTGAAGATGTGCAATGTGCACATATGTACATAAAGTGAATACCTCATTATTCGCCATGTTACTAAAACAAAATTAAAAATGAAATACATAAATGTTTGTTGTTGATAACCGTTGGCTGCAGCGTAACACTTGGCAATGTTCTGAACGTGCCTCACATTAGAATGCCTTCCTCCGGAGACCTTTTTTGCACATCGTCAGTACCGCCGTTCACCAAAATTTAAGCGTTTGTATTGCAAATTAAAAAGTTATTTAGGAAACAATTCGGATCCCCGATTTGACGCGAAGTCAGAGTGTCCAATTTTTGTTGCTTGATTTTTTTAAATTTTCAATTTTTTTAATCGTTTGTGTCGTATTTGTGCTAATGAATTTTTGTGCACCATCTAAGTATTTTTTTCCATTTTGTAATCATGCTTGTAGAACATACTTTTTTAAAAATTAAAAAAAAATATACTGGAGAGAAACACATTCAATGACTATCCATAACAATCAGTTACCATCGTATAAGCTTAACATATAATCTTCCACAAGGAATATGACTTAAACTATTACGATAAAAAGCATACTGTGATGTTATGTAATGTATTATAAACATTAAAAACAAATAGATCTTTCCAGATCTTAATCTACTAATTCTAAACTACAGTAAACTAATTCTAACTCCAAACTAATTCTAAATACAGTAAAAGTATTTATTTTCCAGATAAGAAAAAAAGACATCGTAGACGTTAAATTTGCATTATTTGTGTCTATAAATATCCCTAGTTATGGTACGTCCGATTTTAACCCCCAATTGGAGAAACATTTGCGAATGATAAGTTATGTTTATCCAGATCTGAATAAAATATGTGAGTCATTGCTGTGTACAGAAGGATTTTGCAATAGTGAGGTAAATATCAATTCTATTTTGAAGTGTAGGACAGTGTCATTTTAATTTATATAGAACTTATTAACATTAAGCTAAAATTTCACTATCTGAGAAGTTTCTTTTTTTATTTTTGAAATTTCGTTAACGTATGTTAAGGTATTTTTTAAAAAACGCGTTTTGAATTTTTCTAATTTTTAATAGGTTTCGCGCTACCTCCTATTACCAATCAATCTAAATTAAATAACGAGTGCTACGATTCACTGAACCAAAAAAATTTATAAATGAAAATGGCCAGAAGCGTTGGTGACATCTAATGAAAATTTAAGGAGTAAAATTACTTAAATGATACCATTTGTTATAAAATGTCTTAAAGTACAATGAATATTTTGTGTTTTTAATATCTTCTGTTAAAAATTCATGAAAACAAGCCCAAAGGAAAATGTTAAATGTTTGAAAGCCCCGATATTACTAAGAGAGATAAGTTCCGAAGTTTGGAGAAAAAATTAGGAACAAATTTTAATAAAATGCAATAGCTTTTCTAGACATTTCTAATAAACTTAAATTACGAACGGAGGAATGAATGAAATGTTGGGTACTTGCAGATTTGTGTATGTCGTTTAAACAACTCTTATAAGTAACTTTTAAAACTGTAAGTTTTTGATAAGGAAATTCGGGTAACACTTAGCATAATGCCAGTTTTCCTTCTCCCGCAAACAGAACGCTTAACTTTTAGAGCAATAGTTTGCTTTACGTCCTTCTTCACAGCAGCGAAAAGATTCCTCTTTAAGTTTAGAGCTTTCGTTTCTATTTTCGCTGGTACTTAGCGTTTTTATACATATATGCACAGATTGCCTTCGAAGCCCTTCAGGTGTGAAACTGGAGTTTCAAATCTGATGAAAGGTCCAAAAAATCTATAAATCTCTCATTTATCAAGATTCTCAAAATCCACTCGATTTTTTTCTCTATCACTCTTATTAGTTATTGCATAAGGCCAAATTCTCTCATGAAACATAATTTTCGGCCTTAAACCTTAAATCGGCAATGATTCCTTCATCGCTAAGAAAACTGCATATTTTTTATGCATCTAATGGTTTTCCATAAGGAAACACTGAGCCAGAGGCCGGTAATGTTCTAAAAAAGGTTCCAGGAGATGTTGAACCACCGTACATCAAAATGAGTGAATAAAAACTGAAAAGCTTTGGGCACCAATGAACTCAGAAGTTAGCATGTCAAACTTTAAAAAATAAACAAGACACAGCACTAATCAGAGCAGTAATTGTATATTTATAAAGGAGTGGTGACAAAATCACCACATTAAAACAAATATCTAAATGTACGGAATAAAGAAATAACTATTTAATCAATAAGTATACATGCAAAAATGTCAAAATTAATAAGAAAATAAAATAGCCTAAAAAAATTGTTTTTAGGGGGATAAAGTGGAAGTACTGGTGAGTTTTTATAGCAGATTTCTACAGTTGTCTGTAAAAGACAAGCCAAAAGGATTTATTAAATAATAAGTGTATCCCAAGAATACGAAAATTGTTGGTAATTTATTTATTTATTTATTATTTCAGAATCATGCCAGAAAGATAATGTGTGTATTCAGACTAGGCCAAGCTGGAATAATTGACAGGCATTATGGTGCTTTCAACGTAAAGGAACTGGTCACATTGATAAAGACTGCCGGTAGCTTTAAAATGCAATGGCCCAACGTTGCCGAAGAAGCAGTTATTGTCTCTGCGATTTCGTAAGTTTATGCTAGCATTGTAGAGATAAATTACAAGATTCAACTGTTTTCTTCCTACATCGGGATGGTAGTGGGAAAGTTAAAGGTGTGTTCTCCCTTTATAAATTTTTTAGACTTTACAAGGTGGGACGGGACCCATGCCGGCACTGCAGCCACCAAGAGGCTTTCTCCCTAGAGATGGCTGTAGTATTCTCTCTTACATCTAAAGTACCACTCTGAAAGTTAAAGTCGTGGAAGTCGCTTGAGAGTAAGTTCTTTCTGTGAATGGAAGTCTCTAATCGATTCTTCAATGTATTGCAAACGACCATCGTGTCCTTGAGTCATATTTTTTGAGTGTTACTTGAGCCTTACAATTGAGCTCCTAAGATCTTTTCTGGTCATTCCTTGAACTTTGTTTTCAGACAATGATCTCTGTTTTTTACATTATTTGTACATCCTCCTACCAAATACAACTTCACCAAGGGTTGGCATTCATTACTTCAACTCTAATTAGTTTTTGAGAAATGTTCTTAAAATCTTATGTAAGTGAATTTCTTTCTGCGTATTGTTTTTAATTCGTTGGTTAAAGTTTGGTTAAAGTAACTATTTTATAGTTTGTGTAGTTTGCACTATACTGATCGTTTATACATTGTATCTTTTTTTTTCTTACTATGCTGTTCATTGGATTTTACCAGTCTTCAATCTTGTACTTTTGTAAGGGGTATGCCCCCAAGACAAAATATTGATTAATTAAATTTTAATCTCATTAGCCTTATCCACATTATTGCTGAAGAGCAGAACGACGTTATAAACTAGATCGATGGTGAATCTTCATACAGCGTAATCGTTACTCTTCATGATTCGTATTCTACTTTTTCTTTAAACTAAAAATACTTCAGGATTTTTATAACTTTTGTCTTCGAATACAATATTTGCAGTGCCGGTAATTTTAACTCAGTCGCCTAATTAGGACGTCATAAATGAAGCTTTTTTTATTGCGACAAATTCGCCTTTATTCGGGTGGTTTTGAGAAAGGTCGTTTGTTTGCGCTATTTATAATATGATTAACTTTATCCGGAGAAGTCCGCACCAAAAGAAAAGATTCATTAGTGGATACAGCTAGGGAAGGACCTAACTATCTTGGAATGACTGGGAGTGTGAATAGGCGGTACAGCCAAAGTTATTGCCTATAGGCTAAAGCCAAATGATTGACAAACCGTATAAATGTACGAAGGTGCGGGTGTCAAGTTATGTTGATTAGATTAGATTGTGACAAAAAGCGGTAACATCTGCTCGAAACCCAGTGCACACTTTCCCTTCAGGTTACCAATAATAGAGCCAAAACTCAATCTAAAACTTCCCAATTGGTCTGTTTGATGGCCTTCAGTTAGCTCAACCTCCTCACGAAGAGAAAAGTTTTATTAGGCAATGGTGTGACAATGAGCGAAAATCTGACGATGAATACTGCTAGATTTATCCGGCTCTATCCCGACAGTAAGTCGCCTGAAGGGCAAGACTCTCATCGCAGTGAAAATCCAAAGGAACACGGTGGACCTGAGCGGCACCGGATATTTCACCGACCGTGCGAGCCTCACTAGCCGTCTCCAAGGAGAGTTGATTAATGGGTAGGGGAATAAACAACAACGGGGTAGAAGGAAGGAGTGGAGGAAGTGGTGGAACAGGAGCGAGGTCTGGAATATATACCCCAACAGTAGCCGGAATGGAATCAGGTGGAGACGCAACCGGGGGCGGCCGATTACCTTGATCCCCAGCCGTATTCTCCCCTTCACCAACTACCGGCCACAAACTTTTTCTTTGAAGTGGATCTGTTTACCACATCCATCAAAAGGTTTAAAGTTCTCCCTTCGGAGTTGCTCCACCATATCGCGCTCCACTCCTACGAGAATTCCATTCCCCCTTCTCCATTCTTCATTTTTACCGGGAATAACAGAGCGAATGCGAAATTTCCTTCGCTCCATACTCCTTTACACTTTGCTACAAATCCTAGCACCGTGTTTGGATTAGCATCCTGTGGAAGCCAGATATAATAGTACTTCTTCATAGGGGATTGATCTCCAGGACCAAATAATATTTTTCCTGCTTTGCCATCAAATTAAAACCGCTTTTATTACAACCTATGACTAGTGCTGGTATAGTATTAAGACTAACTACTTGCTAGCATTATCCTACTATAGTTTTAGATTATTGAATTGCAATACTTACGAGCCCACGAAAGTATTGATTTGTCCTTCTCTGGATGTGATGTAATGTTTTATTTTTATTTTATTTTTATGTATTTCAGATTTACATACTCGCCAAAAGTGACTGAAGATACTTTAATGCCGCTAATAATAAACCATCTATTCCCAGAAATACCACCCGTAGACTTGAAAGATACTATATTAACAAAAAAAATTAAATCGGTTATAAGTGAAAAGCAGTATGTTTATGTTCCTGCTCAGGTAATATTTTCCAAGTTGTATTTATGAATAATACTTACATTCTCTTCTAGTTGAAAGAGTAAGAGGAAAATAAGGTTTGGGTCGAAATCGAACTGCAAGTTCTTATTTGTTTCCTCTTTCGACTCTCAATGTCAGTATGTAATACCTTATTTCTAATGTTGTTTTTTAAACCTTGTTAGCCTTTTTCAGTATACTCATATTTATTTAGTACAACTATAATTTAGGGAGCATAAACATGAACGAAGAATATTTTATCTGTGTAGTGGACGAGAAGTGAAAAAATAAAATGTAAAAATATTATTTTTATTTCCACTTATCCAGTCGTAGATTAATAATCATGAGTTTTAAAATCTACACAGTAAGTTTATAGCTGAGCGTTCTCCACTCTTCTAGTCTGTAATGAGCTTGCAGCCTGCATGTCTTTCAACTTTTTTTTAAATCTAAAAAAATTTGTTTAACCCACCGAAAAAAGTCTCAGCAGCAGCAGCAGAAGAAGTGTTTTTTCATAATTTTATATTATTAAAATTAGTATAACTCCAAATAGTTGAGCATTAAGAATATATTCATTTTTTGTTCATATCATCAAATGTTTCACAAATGTCACAAACGTCAAATAATTTAATTAATTTTTAGGTTAATAAAGTATGCGAGCTCTACAGCTTAATACAAAGACATCATAGTGCCATCGTCGTGGGACCAACTCTCGTTGGTAAATCTTTAATAATAAACCTAATGACGACTATTGATGGAGAACAGGATGCCAGTACTAGACGTGTAATCGTCAACCCGAAGGTGAGGGCCAGTTCTGTTATTATTATTATTTCTTTTTATTATCATTATATTTAACGATTTAGTGCTTGGCAGATTATGTTTTCCACAACTAAAACAATAATTGTATCTGTTTATTTACAGAATTAACTGTAGTTATTGACGTATGTCAAGTTTGAATGTTTGAACGTAGAAAGCATTCGGTGTAACGCACGATATTTAGACGTCTCACTCAAACAAGATGTATACATCTTTTTTTCTTACTTTAACAGCCTTTATCCTGACATAAATTTCATTCACCAATATTAGAACGACGGAACCTTTAATTTCCTGGATATCACGCTTAAAAGAAGAGACAAAACGAAGAATTCTGATTATACAGAAAGCCCTCGTCCACTGATACTGAACAGAATAATCATCCTATTGAACATAAACTAGCCTCTCTCAGATAAATAAAAAACAGACTAAAACCATACCTCTTTCAACCTTACTCGAAATACCAAAAGCGAGACTCAACCATTCGCACAATAGCCATTAATATCGGTTATTTTGTCAACATTATTAATAAATTACCAATTATTAAAAAAAAAAATCCAATATATTCGCCACTTTTACTAAAATCAGAAACAAGAGATAAACTACATATGTAACCTTTTCAATTAATTAATTAATGAGAATCCTTTCCTACGAAATATTCACATCCTTCTGAAGATTTTATTTTTTGTTACATTTAGTTCAGCGCCATTTTTATTAGAATTATTAATAAAAATTTATTAATTGTTATATACATAACTTTTAACAATGCCCAAGTGCCCTTCATGAATTTTTGACAGGATCTCCTTTCTGAGAGATTTAGGTATTACTAACCTAACTCCTTTCAAGAGTAGCTCTTGGCTAACATTAAATGCAAAACGATATCGATAATATAATGACTTTTTATTCCATTTATCTTCTTCTATGCACCTTCTAATGTACTGGCATTCTTTGTCCTCCGCCTGAGCTTCTCTTAGTTGTGCCAGCATGATGTCTGTACAAGGCAGAGCTTTCACTATATTACGCACGAAGGTCTCCTGGTCCAAAATATCCTCCCCTCTCCACCAACTAGGGCTGCAATGGGATGTCTAGAAAGTACATCTGGTTTGAAGAATTGTTTGCCTTATATGTATCTAACTTCATAATCAAAACCTTGCAGTCGCATTCTAAACCTCTGCAATCGGGCTGATCACTCTGAGATGGGCTTCTGACTTAAAAGTTGTACGAGTGGCTTGTGGTCAGTAAGAAGTATGAACCTTTTCCCTAACCTTTTAGTGCATCTTACCTTTAAGATGAAAACCGTTCACAAGCCCATGTTAAACTCAAGGCCTCTTTTTCTACATGGGCATACCTGGTTTCTACCGCAGCTAAAGATCTTGAAGCATACATCACAGGTTTCTATTCTCCATCGTGCTGTTGTTCAATAAATTCTTCTAATCCTAAATTAGATACGTCCGCTGCCACTCTTATGGGAAGATTTCTATCGTAGGCAACCATCTGGCGTAGAAGTCAATCTTTTCTTCAATTCTTCTCATGCCTTTTTCTGCTGCACATCCCATGTCCATAAAGTGTCTTTTTTTAATAATATTCTGAGGGGAGAAGTTAAATTACCCAGGTGCGGAATGAATTTCATTAAGTAATTAATCATTCCCAACATCTGCCTAACTTGTGAGACATTCTCTGGGGCTGGAAGCCTAAGTGCTGCCTTAACTTTATCTTTGTCTGGATAAATCCTGCCATCTTTTATGAAATGTCCCAGAAATCTAACGGAACCGGTACCGAACTTACACTTTGATCTATTTAATGTTACCCCATTCTGCTTGAACCTTTATAAAACTGCCTTCATTCTTTCGTCATGTTCCTTCTTATTATGGCCAACCACAAGTATGTCGTCGGCTTGGTTTACAATACCTTCCAGCCCATCTAGGACTCCTTAACAAAAACTTACAGTTTAAAAAGTTAAGTATAAGGGTTGATTAAACGCCAAAAGGTACACAAATCAGCAAGTACCCAACATTTCATTAATACTTCATTGATATTATTTAAGTAATTTTACCGCATTAATTTTCATTAATATTTTTTAAGAATTTATTAGATGTCACATACCCTTATGCTGGCCATTTTCATCTACAAAATATTTGTTCAAGTAGCACACCATTTAACTTAGATTGACTGTAATATCTATTTATCTATAATAATCAAACTATTGATTACGGGTGAAAAAAAAACGTTATAAAAAATAAAAAAATATGAGGCTAAAAAATTCATAAACGTTTTTTAAAAATTGCTTACACCAACATACATCAATGATTTTATTTATTTATTTTTATTTTTAAATAAAAATCGTCGGTTTAAGTTCATTCTTCGATTAAAGTAATTGTTATTACATGTAGTAGTCAAACGTTTATAATAATAGATAATAATTATCTGGCTTTATCGCAAATAATATAGTTTTCTTCAATTACATTCTCAATCTAGGTATTCATCCCACAATGTTGTGTATATGTAATATAAAATAAATAAGATATGCATATTTTTAGGACAGCTAATTATTCCAGTATTTTACTATAAGTAAAATTAGGGGAACTAAATTAAATTACAATTGAGAAATGAATAAATAATGTTGAATAATCTACTTGTTATTAACTGTGTGTTATTTGTCCTCACGAATATTTCGGTAAGACGAATTCAAGACTGAAATATTGTTTTAAATCCTCCGTGATTCAAATTTAAACAGTAGCCGACTCTAAATTTGTCTTTTTCTAATTTAACATGTATGTATATGTGACAACTTCAGAATAAAGGGCACATTAAAGAGAAATCAGAAGAATAATTTGGAATAGAGTTAAAATAATGTACCTATTTATACGAAGATATAATATACATTTTATCACAATTATAACTATTATGAATGAACTGGCCAGCATAAGGGTAAGTGACATCTAATAAATTCTTAAAAAATATTAATGAAAATTAATGCGGTAAAATTACTTAAATAATATCAATGAAGTATTAATGAAATGTTGGGTACTTGCTGATTTGTGTACCTTTTGGCGTTTAATCAACCCTTATACTTAACTTTTTAAACTGTAAGTTTTTGTTAAGGAGATTTTTGTACCTTTTGGATAGATTTTCCTTTTTGTCTATTAGCAAAGTTACGTCTGCTTTACAGATTTTTTTAAAATTTGGAATAAGCTATTCTATCATTATAATCTGATAAGGTGTTAAATCGGAACCGTAACTATCACTGGAGAGATCTTTTTAAAGAATGATTATAGTTGCGGTCCCCAAACCATCCTCAATAACCATTTTTTTGAGAAAGCGTTTTGAATAAAATAGGAAGGTATTTGTAGGTAAATAGCAAAATTAAACTGCGATTTCAGTACTTCCTTTTAAGAGGAGCAAGAAAAATAAACTGCGATTACAGTACTTCTCCCTAAAAGGCAAAGATTTTGAATCGAACGACAATTCATTGATGTAAATCGGTTCACTCATTGATAATTTTAACGATTGCAGTACTTCCTCTTAGTAGGTGTAAGAGCATGATGGCACTTCACAGCCACGTAGAGGAGCTTTAACCACTTATTCGAGCTGAATTTTATCAAAATCGGACTAAGCGTTATAGAAATATTGGTAATAATAGTTTTAGAAAGGGCCTTATTTGGGCGGGGCAAACTCCCCTCTTTATGAGGCACGGTGCCGAGACTTTTAAAGAGCAAATCTGTATAAAATTTCGATTCGAATGACACTTCATTCATAAAAATCGGTTCACGTGTCGATAATTTGAAACGATTGCTATACTTCCCCTTAACAAGTGTAAGAGCTGATCGCCGCTTTAATGTTACGTAGGGGAGCCCTAACCCTGTCATCCTACCAAATTTTATCAAAATCGGGCCAAGATTTACAGAGTAATTAGTAATAATAATTTTGGAGGGGGCCTTACATAAAGGGGGCTAACTCCTCTCCCATTCGATGTACAGCGTCGGGACCCACAAAATGCACATCTACATAAAATATTGAATCGAATGACACCTCATTCATGAAAATCGGTTCACGCGTTTAGGCGCTACGTTGTTTACAAAAAAGGTAACAACAAGAACAACAACAAGAACAACAACAAGAACAAGAACATTTTTTGAAAAAGCGGTTTTTGCTCATTTTCGGCAACTTTTTTCTCGAAACCTATTAGATCTGGGTGGTTGCAAAAAAATTACAGTTATGAAGGAGGGTTTGGAGTAAGATTTAAAGAAAATTTGGGAATTTTATCTTTTATAGAAAAAGAGAAAAAAATTGTCAAAGTTGGGTGTTTTTCAACGTTACGCTTTTTCGTGCAGTTTTTGATGGTCAACCCTTATACAACTGTCCTACCGGACAGTTTTAATCTGAAATATTCTTTTCTGATAGACTTCGGGCCCTGAACTAATCCCAAACGGTAGACGTTTAAAAATATATCGCCCAAAAGGGGTTATGAAACATGTTAATTTGTAGCTATCAGGGTGTAGGGGTACCTGCCAAAACCCGTTGGATGCATCTAACAATGAGAATACCTTCCCCCCTTCAAGCTTGGCTAGTGTTTCATCAACCGAAGGTAGCTGTAATTTCTCTCGTCTTATAAAGTAATTTAATTGGGTATAGTCTACACAGAGCCTTATCCTAGCTCCCTGCTTTCTAGGCACAACTACAATAGGAGAGCACCAATCTGTAGGCTCGTGTATAGACTCTATAACACCCTGAGCACACATCAAGTTCCACTTTTACCTTGGGCATCAAGGGAACGGAAACCCTTCTTGGAGCTGCAACAGCGAATGGAACTGCAGCTTCCATTAATGAAATTTTATATTCACCATTTAATTTCCCTAATCCCTGTTTGAGAAATACTTCCGGGAATTCTTGAAATATTTGGTCCTCTATTGCGTGAATATTGAGTTTTATTAACCCTAACTGCAAAATTGCTCTCCTGCTAAGAAGGGGGGTCCTCTGATCTGGTAAGCTATAAATGTCCTCGACCGTAGTCCTGCTGATGGAAACAGTAGAAACTCCATCAACCATTAACCGTGTTCTATTCGGGACAAAAAGTTCCCTATTTGTTTTTTTTACACGCAAGCCTAAGGACTTCGATAATGATGTGCTTATAACAGATACGTCTGCACCAGTATCCAATTTAAACAGTACTTGTTTACTAATTTCTATATTAGCATCCAAGGGATCCTGCAAATGCAATTCGCTCACCGTAAGCTCTCCTAAGCACATTACCTTTTCTTACTCGCTTTCTTCTGGGATTTCACGAACGGTCTGCTGCCGTTGTTTACAGCCTTTATCTAATCGGGGTGACAAGCTTGATATTTACATGTACGAAAGAAATAAAAGGTTAATAAATAATTATTATCGGAGAACCTACAAACAGGCGGTAGGAAGGCTAAAAACCCAATCAAATTTCTTTTCGAAAGTAGAATACCTAGAAGCCAAGATTGGTCTTGAATCGACGGAACCATTTCATACCTGGCCGGTAAGCAAACTCCCTCACTTGGCTAAGTGTTGCACGTAATTACTCAATCCGGTCTCTAAACAAGAAACATCGGTTCGAAATCTCAAAGCCGTATTATTTGAGACGGTTTCCTGAGTCTGGTACCACGACCACACCGATAAATCTGCAAATGGTGTAAGATAAAATGCCGAAGCAGTTGAATACTCTAGTGATTTTCAGACCGTCGTTTCCATGAGAAGTCTTGCAACTCACTTCGAAAAAAGGTGAAAGGCTCTCTCCTAGCGCTTCATTTTTTGTAGAGACAAAAAACCCAAAATTCAAATGCCAGTGAGGTGAATTTATTCAAAAAGTATGTAAACCTCAACAAAAAAGAGAAGCATATATGGTTTTCCAATATATATAACATCGCACTCCTATCGGCCGCCGCTCCAATAAATTTACTTTTCCTTCCTTACATTTGCTCTATTCTTTAATAAATTACTGATCATCTCAGCCTTGTCGTTGTATTTTTAATAATTATCACAGTGCAGCTACCTGCATCTTATTGAATAGTTTCTATTGTTTATTTATTACTATTTTTGTTTCTGCCTATATTTGATTTATATTTGTTTTGGAAACAAACGCAACACAACGGATAAAATGAATGATATTTACAAGTTCTGCTGTTGAATTTGATAGTTACTCATTATTAGAAGATACTTTTCATACAAATTAGGAATTATAAACTGATATCAATTTCTGCTCAGAGACAACTACTATTTTCTTTCACAACAAGTGCTAAGATCGTATCAGGTACAATCCGATCATTTTCATCGAGTTGTGTTAAAAGGTTGTACAATGTGCCCACATTTATATGTATCGACGATTTAAATGCACCTAAAGTGAGTTATTCCAGCTTGGAGAGAGTAATAAGAAGTTAACAGTTTCATGCTGCTTACTGCAATTCTCGTGCTCCGAATCGGCAAATTTTCTTCAGATACGTAATAGTACAATTTCTCTCCCTCTCACTCTATCTCTCACACACACACACTCTATATATATGTATATATATATCCAGCACGCTAACCACTTGACTAATCCATTCTCTACAAGTGTGAATTATTATTATTTCTTAGATTGTATATTTTATACATGTATTTTAGGAAAGACATTAGGTAAGTGGTTTGCATGCTTGATTCTCGCGTGGTTATCCCTGTTTTAAATCCAGCTACTGGCCACTAGATTTTCTGTTCCTAGGAGCGTTTTACAGTTCCCTGTCCAGTGATGAGCAGTGTTGTCTGTTATAAGAAAAGTCTACTTGGGTACTGGCAGTACACTGAAAAAAGATAAGCGCCAATGACCACGGATATGAACGCGCCTTAAAAAAAAATTAATGCACAATTTTCACGGCGTTTTCCTTGATATGCCTCAAGTGGTTTGATGTCTCCTCAGCCAACTCCCCCTTTGTCACTTTCTCCCAATGGTCCGGTCTACTTCTTTGTCTTCTTCCAGAGCGACCCAATTTCTAACCCTTTCCTGCCAGATACATCATTTCTTGCCACTACTTTTGGTTTAAATCTTTTCTGGATGCCCTTTGACTCTAGTTTAATGTCATGTTTTACCTGTCCGCCATTATTTTCCTCAAACGTCTCTGCCAATAGCCTATCTCATAAGCATTCTCTTTCTATATTAGATTTGGCGACATTGTCCAAGACTCAGATACGTATTATAGAATTTCCTGGACCATAGAACAGAATATTCTTATTTGTTTTCGCGATGTATACTGGTGTACCTTATAATGTAGTGAAGCATTCTTTCAGCTTTTTTGGTCTGACAGCCTTTTTTCCAAATCTTCTTGTACATTTCCTCCAACCTCCTTTATGTATCCTGTCTTGAGAAAATTAGTTCTCATGTCCCACTGTTCATATTGAATTTTCCAATTTGGGTACGAATCGTTAAGACAGCTTTCCACCTTGTTTGATCTCAAAAAAAAGCACCCCCAAAAAACGCTGTTCAAAATCAATCCTGGCAGTAAAAATAGTTTTTTCTGGCTTATACAAAGCTTGCAGTGCACCTAGGAAATCTGAATAGTCACAACTATCCAGCTGCCTGGGTATCAGTAAATTTTTTACTGCTCCTAGGCTCTCTGCACCCACATAGGCCAGTAATAGTTGTTTTCTTATTTCTCTGCGGGTCATACACGTACCTCCAAGGCCCTTCACCTCGCATCTCCTTTCAAACTGGTCTAAATATTGTTCTAGACTCACCTTTGTCCGGTCAAATGGGTCAAAAGAAAATCCCTCCATTTTCTTCTGCAACTCCCCCATCCCGTCCAATTCCTCCTGCTCCATCAGGTCTCGGCTTTTTCTTGATTTAGGCATTTTGATCCTCGTCGCCAATATAGTAAATACGTAATCAAGAATTTGTTGGAAACTTTTTATTACTCATATTTTTTTGAATAATACAACAATCTGGAAACATATGGTCCTCGAAATTTTTAATCATATGTTTCCTTTAAAACTAAATACGACCATATATTTTTATATTTCAATCCCTACAATACCTAACAACATTTTTTTTTAGGTCGACACTTATGGGTCGCAAGAAGCCCTAGCCTTTCTTAAGGTGTTAATAGAAAGACACAGCACGGATGATTTTAGTGTACATTGGAGGCACTGTAAAAATTTCTGTAAGCGTTTATTCTGAAATTTAATGCTGTAGAGAGCTTAGATCTTTAGAAAGTTGTTGTTTTAAAAAGATTTGACGAGTTTTATGCTCCTCAACTTGCATAAAAATCAATAGCCTCTTAAACCTGGGAGAACGTTTATTTGCTCTGCCTGGTTTTTTTTCATGCAAGCATCTTAAGCCTCGCGACGTCAAGCTCGAGGAATGGACATTGGTATTCCGATTTGTAAAGAGTGTCCATCCAGGGCTGGTTAAGAAGTAAGCGATTGAGAATGTAGTGGTGCTGGACTTTGTGAGATCACTATACTCAACAAGCTGTACATCTAAATCTCTGGATCGCACATGTACTGTGTGAGTTAGGAGTTGTCAGTGTTGCAACGAAAATTCTCTAGAATCATTGGACAATAATCTAAAGTGCAGAGCAAAAATCGAATCTTCTTTACTGGCAGTTGGATAAATAGTATAATTACAGTATACAGTATTATTTATATACCTCCTAATTTTTTTCCTGAATTTCCGAATTGGTTATAATTATAACCAATGCAGAATGTGAAAATTGTGTAATCGCTTTCAATCAGAATTTGTTGTGATTTAATAATTGAATTTGATGTTTTTTTTCTAGCGATATTTGGTACTGTAACTTGGAATAGTGAAACTGCAAAAATTGACCGGCGCCTCCTGTCGCTTTTTTCGATATTTTACACTGAACCAATTAACAAAGACCGCATTGAACATATATTTAATGTGATGTTGAAACATCATACATCGCAGTTTGACCAAGACGTTAGGAACTTAGTACCAGAATTGGTTCAGATAACTAGCAAAATTTTGAAGGTACATAACTAATATATTTGCGCATTCCGTAATGGGGAGTATTGGTAGAGTTAGTAGGAAGATTCCTAAGGTTGGCCACTCAGCTCATGCCCCTGTGATCCACTTGTCCTATTTAATTACACTTAGAAGTCTGTAGGAGTTCATTCCACTTCCTTTCAAAACATAAGAAGAAGGTGGTCTACAGCCGCTTGTTTTAGATGGAATCGTAAGAGTAATACAGGTCCAACAGTAAGAGATATTATTCTTCCAAGGAAAATCTTTTCACACGCACAGAGTTCAGTGATGTGGAGGAGGGCAAAACGATTCGGTGTAAACCATTTGATCTAGTGGTTGTAGTGTGCTCACAATGTTCTAATACATAACTGGCACGACAATTCTTTGCGCGAGTCTCCACTATCTCCAGTGTCCAACAAACAACGCATCCTTGGTCGCTCATTCACTTACCACGACGCGATATGTTTATACTCTGCTTTATACCTTCTCTCTTTTTTTTTAGTAGCTCACGTGGTACTACATCAAAATTAATCCTTCCTGCATGCCCTACCCAATTCTGGCACCAACTTCAGAACAGCTTCCCCATCTCTTTCGCATACGGACTGCGATACCATCAAATCGTTTAAAAATTTTGGCCATCGGGAGGATGGGGAACATTCAAGAATTTTTACAGATCCTAGGGTGTTTTAGGGAATTAGACGATAATGGAATTTGACAGGGAGCAGCCTCCCCATCACTAGTGGGCATCTTTTAGATACCATACCCCGAAATCCCTTGGTTTTTGATGAAATATTTGGTGGGAGATAAGAAAAATATACATTCAAATTTAAAATATTTGTTCAATCGGAAGTATGAAAATTTACAAAAAAAAAAGCAACCTGGGTTCTTGGAAATGCTAGTATTAACTTGAAGGGCGACCTCACTCAAATATCTTGAAGTCAGAACCACGACTTTCTTTGAAATAAAACAGGGAAAGTTGATTCTTTTTACAGGATAATTGATTGATTGATTCTTAAAAAGGGTTTTTGGAAATGCTAGAAGGTCAACTTTCTTTAATTTTTTTTGTAGCAATGAATATTAAGGTAAGATTCAGTAAGAAATTTTTGTTTCAGTTTCTTCTTCAATACAACTCAACATATGAACCGTTACAATTAACACTGAAAGTTGAAGTAATGGAAAATTTATCTAAGATTCATCGAGTGCTTCAAATATCTGGAGGAAACATGATATTAGTCTCACCAAGAAGCTACGGAAAATGGACGTTAACGAAATTAGCGGCATTTATTGCTGGTATGTATCTTGTTTTCTACATAATTGATATGAGGTTACATTATGTATTGTCTCTCCTGATGGAGAGCTTTATTTTTACTGCTTTGCCTCTCAATCGAATTGACAATTACCTTTAAGTTACTGACCAAAACCCACACTACTATAAAGACTAATTAGAAAGGACTGTTTATGTTGAAAAATTGGCATTGCAATTACTCTATCTCGGGCTGAAAATTAATAAAATATGTTTATTCACGCGAAAAGAAGACTCAATTTTGGTGAAACAATAACATTAACCGCGAGGAATTCCCTTGCAAAATCGCGGTGCAATTTTTAGGTATTTTTCTTGATAAATGTTTGAAGTGGACGTCACACATTAATTATATGGTAGGTAAAAGATGAGAATACCAGAGTATTTTGAAACTTATTTCCCATCAAGACGTGGTTACAGATCCAAAATTGTGTGTTGATGTTGTACAAAAATTATATTCGATATTCTAGAGTATGGATATATTTTTTTTAAGGAGATGCTAATATTACCGTGTAAAGTAAACTCGGTTTAATTCAACATTAAGTAAATCCGTTGGTTGTTATGAACGAACTAAGCAAAATTACCTGTCAGAAATGTAATAAAACGTAGAGACCGCTCACTAACATGTCACTGCTCCGATAGTCACTAGCAACTCCAAATTTGAACTAAGTGCGATATTAGGCAAGCATTGAGTCAGCAAGAAGGAGACCGATTTGGAATCAGTTGCATGAATAAAGCAATAAAATCTTTTTTTAATGTCAATTAAGAAATAAAACTAAAATTAATACATCAAAATATTATTCCAACTAAAAATATAAGTGTGTCCTAATAAAAGTTTTATAGCCCTTTATTGGTTACTTCTTAAATTTCAAACTTATTCTGTGGTCTCCGTGAATTTACCTGTGGCGCTAAGTTAAGAACCATTGCTACAGATAGGGTGCATTGTCATTTTGTACTTTTTTCGCAGGGCACGGTCATTTCATGATTGAAGGGGACCTTGATTATGAAGAAGCATCATTTATTGAAGACATAAAACGAGTGCTTGAGATGGTTAGACTGGAGGAGAGCAGTACTGTACTCTTTATATCAGATAAAAATTTCAAAGAAGGTAAAACTTGTGTAATTTAAATTATATAATAACTATGTAGATTAACTTAGAATGAAATTAGTATTTTTTTTTTTTTTTTTTTTTTTTTTTATCTTTTATTTGAAATTTACACCTGCACTCGTACAGTACAATAAGTAAATATGCTGTGCGTAATAAAAGTGGCGTGGCAATCGTGAATGATGATCATCCAGTGATGACCATCATTAGTCTACTAGTTGGTCACGGGGCCAACGGCGCCTCAGCCGTCTTCGGGGGTGGTTGAGAATAGGTTTGCAGCTAAAGGATTAGGGTGAAATGATAGTTTTTGGTGGAATGTGTTGTAGCGGGTTTTGGCAAGTTCTGGTATAAATGGAATGTTGAGGTCTGTGTGTATGGAGTGGTTACTGACATAAAAGGGAGCGTTTACAATGCGGCGGAGTATTTTAGATTGGAGTGTTTGTAATCTGTTGATATTAGATCGTTTAGCTGTCCCGTAGAGTTCAAGTCCGTAAGTCCATATTGGAGCAAGAAGGGAAGTGTACAGTCGACGCTTGTTCTGTAGAGTTAGTTTTGAGCGTTTGTCCAGTAGTCTAGCAAGGAGTTTGTATAGTTTGTGTAATTCAGCCCGTTTAAGTCTCGTATGAGGGTTCCAAGTTAGTCTTTTGTCTAGGTACAGTCCAAGGTACCGCACATGGTCGGCTGGTGGGATAGGAGTGTTATATAAGAAGACAGGTCCAAGAGTTGCTCGTTTGAGTGTGAAGACTATGTGTTTGGATTTGTTTGGGTTGATTTTTATTCGCCATTTTTGTAGCCAGGGTTCTAGTGAGTGAAGGTGAGATTGTAGAGAGCGGATAGCGAGGACAGGATCAGTATGTGTGGAGAGAATGGCAGTGTCGTCAGCGAAGGTGTATATGGAGGTGTTGGGATTTGAAGGTAAGTCGGCTGTAAAGATTGTGTAGAGAATCTAATCCTCTTAATATTCATTGAATGGTATAATATAAATCTTTGACAATTACTAGCCGATCAGGATGCATTGTATTTTACAAATTACTTCTGGAAATGGTTAATTAATTTTTTTTACTAATTCTTTTTCTGCATCCGCACATTAAATATTTATATGAATAAGAAATATATTAAAAATGAAAAACTGAGAATGTTTTTTTTTTTACTTCGTTTCTTTAGTAAGCTAGTAGTTAAAAAAATTCCTCATTTTCACTGCGATGACTTTACTAAATCGTATATAAAAAATAATTCATATCTTGTATTCATGCCCCAATAAATAGGCAGTTATTAAATTCATTTTAAAACAAAAAGAGACTTTCCATTAAGAATAACTTTAATAAGTAAGGCAAGCTTGTCTTTTCTGTCAGGCACGAAATTAGACGTTGTAGACGGTGATGTTAAATGTTATTATATACAAAATGTTAGGAAAAGCAATGATTCGAATTGAATAAAGTCTAGTAGTAACAAGTCTTTATTTTACTTCAAGACCCAAATAGTAGGGTTACTATTTATGCGTTATAATTATCTGTTGCAGGTTATTTAACGGTAATTGATAGTTTGCTGGCAACTTGTTCAGCTCCTTGGATTTACACGGACCGTGAATTGAATTATATACAAAACTTTTTTCAGTCTCCGAATACGTGAGTAATTGAAAAGTTTACAGTTTTCGTACTCGACCGATATTTAGGAACAGAATAATGATTGGGAAATTACAACAAATAAGAAACTATATACATATAATTTACTTATGTATAAATATATTCAGTAGTTCAGTGTTTGTTTGTCTGTCAGTTCGATTTTGCCTCTCTCTTCTCTTTCTCTTAACTTTCCCGCTCTCGTGCTTATGCACTATCCCCCGCACTGATCCCGTTTCCTTTCTTGCTTCCACCAAATATTTTATTACCAAAACCTATTAGTTGTGTTTATTTTATTGGTTCCCACGCTACCAAACCTTTCTCCTCTGCTTCCACTTGGACCATGTGACCTTTTCTATTGAGTTCGCATACTGTAGCACAACTACTCATCTCATCTCTTGAGTCCGCTTATATTAAGGTGTACAAGTATGACTTTACGGATTTTCAATAGATGACGTCAGTCCTAGTACGACGTTATGTTTAAGTTGGCAATACATGTACTTGAAAGGTACATGTATTGCCAACAAAAAAAGGTACATGCCATTTGTGTGCAGTGTAAACAACCATTATTTTTATTGCATTGAAAATGTCGAACTTTGTACCGGAGAAACGCCATTTGCGGGAAGTTCTACTTCATTATTTTTTTCTAAAGAAAAGTGCAGATGAAAGTCATCGTTTTCTTGAGGAAGCTTACAAAGAACATGCTCCATCAGTAAGCATGTGTTTTCACATGGAATGGTTTAAACGATTCAGAAGCAATGATTTTGATTTGGATGACAAAGAGCATGGAAAACCACCTAAAAAATTTGAAGATACACAATTGGAAGGCTTACTTGACGAAGATGCATGTCAAACAGAAAAAGAATTGGCAACAGCATTAAATGTTACCCAACAATGCATTTCCTTACGTCTGCATGCATTAGGAATGGTGCAAAAGCAAGGAAGTTGGGTGCCACACCAATTAAAGGAAAGAGACATTGAAAGAAGAAAAACCATAAGCGAATTGTTGCTGCAACGACAAAAAAGAAAGGGTTTTTTACATAGAATCATTACTGCCGATGAAAAATGGATCTGCTATGACAATCCTAAACGCAAATCAGCAAGGGTTAAGCCCGGTGAACCAGGTCCATCAACGCCAAAGCGAGACATTCATGGCAGCAAGGTTATGCTGTGTATCTGGTGGGATATGAGAGGTGTAGTATATTATGAGCTATTGCAACCATCAGAAACTATCACTGGTGAACGGTACCGACTGCAATTAATACGTTTGAACCGAGCTCTAAAGGAAAAACGACCAGAATGGGAGAATAGACACGACAAGATAATTTTACAGCATGACAACGCTAGACCACATGTTCATAGATCCGTCAAGAATTATCTAGAAGGAGTGAATTGGGAGATTCTACCTCACCCGCCATTTTCACCAGACATTGCCCCCTCAGATTACCATTTGTTCCGGTCAATGGCGTCGGCCCTTTCTGGAGAGCGGTTCAGTTCTTACGAAGAAATTAAAAATTGGCTTGATAACTGGATCGCCCTAAAACAACCAGACTTCTATCAGCGTGGAATCAAATTATTTATTGCCTGAAAGATGGGCCAAGGTTCTAGCTTCCGATGGAGCATACTTTGAATAAAGTGACAATTATTTTTATGTTTCAAATCAGTGCGTTTTTTAAATTAAATAATACGTAAAGTCATACTTGTACACAGCTACTTATCTCATCTATTGAGTCCGCATATAACACAACTAGTCATCGCATTTAATGGGTCCGTAATAACGCTTCTATTCATCACATGATTTGTTCGCCTGTGGCGCAGCTACGCATCTATTGAGTCCACCTAGAACGCAGCTAGTCCCCGCCTATACAATTCTTTGTTCTAGAGTTACTGGTATCCTCTGAATAAGATTCTAATAGGGTGGCCCTTAAGGACTACGCCACTGCGACCCCTTTGGATCTATTGTGGTTCTTCCACTCTTGAGCTCGCTTTCCAGATTCGTCTTTTTAATCAGAATCTTAATTCTGGAGAGCAACTCTTGGGTAAAGCTCACAGTCCTTGGTTTTTCCTCCCCGAGAAGTAACATCTTAGCCAGACAAGCCCCTCACACTAACACTAAACGTGCAGTGCAGTTTCCTCCTCTCCCTGACAGAACCTACAAAGGCTAACATCTGCCAAGCCCATGCGATGCATGTGTCCTCTAGATGTAAATGTCTCCTATGTTTTTGCTTTCTTTTGTAACACACACATCCATATACGCACACACTCCGAAACTTGCTCCTTCCTTTCAACCGCTTCTTTAGCACTTTCGCGATATTCTTCGCACACTGTGCTGCCCGTTTCATCCGCTTCCTTCACCAGAAATGTAAGTTAGCTTTATTCCTTCTTGTTTCATGCATCCATTTTTGTTTTATACTTTTTTATTATTGATTTGCCTCTTGGGCACACATACGTTTATTTGCATTGTGTTCGCCCTGCATCGCGTTCCGCCTCGTGTGTTAGCAATGCGCGACATATATAATCATAAATATCGGTTATTATTTTAAGCCCATACACATTATTATATATATATGAAGAATAAAAATGCAACTAAATAAATATTAACTTAGAAAGGGAACACAAAGTTTGAAATATAGCTTACTATTGACCTCCAGTATGATTTACATTATTTATTGGTGGGGGACGTTTCAAAACCTTAGCAATGTTTTCTTTCAAGAGCAACTTTTTCTAATTCACACACTACCTTTTCTTTCAGATACAAATGTTGGAAAATGTTTGTTGGCAACTGCAGAAAACATTTACACATAGCTCTGGGATTAAATGAATCAATTCACGCACGAGAAGAATTTAATAGTAAAGTTAAAAATTATTCCGCACTTTTAAAATGTGCCTCAATGAATTGTATATTGCCAGTTAACAAAAAATCATTAATTGAAGTCGCTACAAGTACGATGAAGTCTGTAAGTATAGAGCACTTCTTCTATTTTTTTGGCATCGAACTATTTTGGGCTTTGCCCATCTTGAACATATCTTGATAAAAAGATATTTCAGAGTTTGAAAATCTGTTATTGATAGCTCATCAAGCTTTAAGCAGGGCGGGCATAACTGTATCTAGTTGTATGGTCGACAAATGAAATAAATATTATATATTGCAAATAAAAATATCTAATTGTTACAATAATTAAGCTTATTCTATGTTGAATGTTTATGTCATTGCAAATTTTAAGCGTAAAATAGTGACTTATCCAAAAAGTCTATTATTGAGGTCACGAATGTGCTAAAAAGCTGGCGAGCCTTATTCATTAAATGTCAGTAAAGTGAAGTCAGAAATATTAATGATATAAGGTTATTCTGATCTAAGCCTATATTTAGAAAAGCTCACAGTAACATTGGATGTAAGTTAAGCAAGCGATCCAGAATCTATACTCTAAAATAGATGCTATCGCTCATACAAAGAACTAGTTTGCTTGATTTCATTTGAATACCTTTCTCTGCTTTTTATTTAATTATTTATTTTTTGCAACTTATTTTTCGAAATCCATTAAATCTAAGTTATTGCAAAAAAAAAAAAAAAAAAAAAAAATGACTATTCCAAGCGAGGATGTACCCTATATTTTAAAGAAATTTAGGTATTTTATCTTATATAGAAAAAATTAGTCAAAGTTAAGAGTCTTGAACGCTACGCTTTTTTGTGCAGTTTTGGGAAGCAACCGTTAAACTACTTTGCTGGCAGGGCATAGTATTGCAGAAACGAATTAACAAATCCACTTATGTGAGTATCTATAAAACAACATGTTTTTACACACACAAATATTATATATATGTTTGTGTAATACACTAATAACAATAACTTAACTTATAATGAATAACCAATAACTTAAAATGTTATGGCGTCTAAAAAACTCGAGTTTGGGAAGCGAGTAATCAGGGCTTTTAATTTTTGTAGGGCTAAAGAGCTAATTTGCGATTGTTTTTGGAAGTTTTCTTTAAATGGTTGACCGGGATAAATCGGTCAGATGGTTGAGGTTGCGCTTTCTTTTACTGAATACTAGATAAAGTGCTTACAGGAGACTCGTACTGAAATAATTGAGTATGGCGGATAACAGTCACTTTTATGAGAAGGTTCTCCAATCTCCAATCTACGTTACAAAGGGGTGTGAGATGTTGCTTACCGTTATGAATTTCTCCCTTCAGTTTTTACTTTCCGCCCAGGAATGTGGAAGATGAGAGAGTAGACTGCACCGTGGGCTAAAATATGCCAGACATTCTCGCAAATGCCAAAAAAACTAAGAAAACTATTATAATTGACATTGCAGTGCTAAGTGTTGAAAAAATGAGTTCTCTAGAGTAGGAGTATCTGGAGCTCCCAACGGAGCTGAAACAATTTCTAAAAAATTATTTCTTTAACATTTAATACGAGTAGATCTGTAGTTGAGGGATTGAGGGATAGTGAAAACCCACCAGTGTTTAACTATCAGCATTAATGACACAACAAAACGACGGTACTTGTTTCTAATTGGGTGTTAGCTAAATTTTTCCGAGTGGAGTGACGAATTAGCTCCTCTTAAAGTGACGAATGTTATTCGCTGTGTGGAGGGAACGTTTAAAAAGCCGGCCATGTTCTTCGGAAAACGAACTGACCAAGGCAAAATTTCTACCTTTTCTTATTGTTGAAAGATCTGACCAATTCTTGTAAGAAAGCACAACACTTTGTCGTTGGAAGAAGACACCAGCATGATTATGAAAAATGAAGACCAAGTCAGTAATAATAATGTTACGTTACATTATAGGAGAGTATTTGAAAAGGAATTTGTGAAATTTAAGTTTACAATATTTATCTTGCAGAATCATTGGTTGATAAGAGCCATGGAGTGCTATTACCATTGTATGAATCATCTTAAAGAATATGGGACTTTGTTAATGAAGCGTGTAATAAACGCAAAATTAGCTGGGGTTTACTTGAATCTGGCAAATAAGAATATGGCTTGTAAGTATATATTTTATTTCAGTATTTCTTTTTTGTTGAAATATGTTCGGTCGTGACCAGGGACGTTCGGCCAATTTGGCCAGTTTCCGATTCGCGCTGGCCAGCCTCTCGCCCGCGCGCGTACTAACTTGTCTCAACTTGTTTCTGTTTCTTATGCTAAATGCGTCATCTTCTATAGCCTCAATTTCCTTTTTTTCGTGTGTCTATACTCTAGACCCTTCCTTTTGGACCATGTGGTCACACTTCCTGTTAGTACAGTTCTCTGTGGGGCATTGCATCTTACACTTCTGTGCTGTCTGCTTATTGGTGTTCTTCTTACCGCATCTCAGCCCGCTACGCTTCACTTCCGCTGACACCTAGCAGCTCGCATCATCCGCATCTAAACGCATCTCCATATTATCGCTTTACGCATATTCATCCGCATCTATTGCACTATTCCTCTTCACTCTTCACTCTTACCCCGCTATCCATTTCCATTACGCCTCTTTGGGGCCTAAGCCCAAATTTTGCCTACCTTTCTCAGAACTCAACACACACACACTCACACAAACATATACACGCGCTTCCGCTCCACAGCTTCCTTTCCCTCTCATCGCTTCTCAGGCGTCTTGTCAACATACCTCACGCACATCGCTCCTTGCACCAGAGGTAAGTACCTACACTTATTAATTCTTTCATTTTTCTTTGTTTAATACTCTTTCTCGCAGCGCTCCCTTGGACACCTATCGCTCGTATTTACGAGTCCCCCCGCTTCTGGGTGTAGGCGTATTCGTGGAGTTACGGCCAAAAACCCAATTGAGGTTTTATAAGGACCACTGGTTTTAACAACGATCATGAAAACTACATACAAAACTGTGAAAAATGACGCTAACCCCGTTTCGATATCCCTAATATTAGTTGAGATATTTAATATCAAATTTACAATTTTATCTATACGTGAACGGTTTTCGATATTAATTTTCCACCAGAAATACACGTTTTAGGAGGCCCCCTGACTGTAAAAAATATTATTGGTGACGCAAAGTAAAAAAATAATTATAATTGAAGATTTTAAAACATTTTGTGTAATGTAATGGATGTGGTGAATCAGGATAAATTTGTTTTATCATCAAATAAAAGTTACCATCACATCATTTTAATGTACCCTGTATGCAAGACTTCTTGACCTATGATTACGGTAAAGATATCTTGCCAGGGTGTCGGTCTAGTGATCAAGAGCGTGGCTTTGTAAGTGGGAGGTCCCCAGTTCGAATCCCACGTATGACTACAATTTATTTAAAAAAAAAGTGTTATGATGTATTAAGTATTGTGAATGACTGCACCCGCGGCATTCGAACTGGGGATCTCCCACTTAAAAAACCACGCTCTTGACCACTAAACCAACACCCGCTCATCCCTGGCAAGATATTTTTACCGTAATCATAGGTCAAGAAGTCTTGTATACTGGGTACATTAAAATGATGTGATGATTGCTTTTATTTGATGATAAAACAAATTTATCCTGATTTCACCCATAACCAATACTTCACACTACATGTTTTAAATTCTTAAATTATTATTATTTTTTTACTTTGCGTCACAAATAACATTTTTTGCAGTCAGAGGACCTCCCAAAACGTGTACTTCTGGTGGAAAATTAATATCGAAAACCGTTCACGAATAGGTAAAATTGTAAATTTGATCTTAAATATATCGCCTAAAATTTGGGATATCAAAACGGGATTAACGTCATTTGTCACAGTTTTTTATGTAGTTTTTACCATCATTGACAAAACCAGTAGTCCTTATGAAACTCCGAACAGGTATTTAGCCGTAACTCCTCCAAAAATAAAGATACAGCATCGGGGGTGGAAAATTTGAAAACTAGATCCAAAAAAATATATAGTTTACTACGTGAGTTTTTTCGAAATTCTGCTTCCCTAATAAGTTATTAGAGACTGGTGCGTTTTAAATGGATCACCCTGTATATTATATATGATTATTATATAATATATGTTAAATTTTAGTGGATATTTTCTTATTTCACTGTTTCATGAACTAAAATTAAAAGCGGATTTTCTTATTAATGACTAATAAATCAAAAAGTGATGAGGACTGCCCCCCGTCCCTGTTAGGTGACATTGTTGCCCCCCTGTTTTGGGGTTTCGAAGTGTGTTAAGTCTGCGGCCATTAACCTTTGGGTACAAAGGAGGTCTCAGGAGTGGCGGTTAGCCACTACTGGGCAGAGACAGGCGAAGGAGTTCATTAGGGGTTACTTGCTAAAGCTGACTTCAGATTTAATCCGTCAAGGCCGTGTGGTTACTAGGATAATTGTAGGCCTACTAACTGGTCACTTAGTTTAATCTAATCTAATCTAACCGCTCGATCGGGAGACAGGGGCCAGTAAACTGGTCTTCCAGATCGCCATATTTAACCCTTCGTGATTTTCTTCTTTGGAAATAATCTCAAAGAAAAATTGCATGCCAAGGAACTAACAACTCCATAAGCACTTAGAAAGGCTTAATCCAAACCCACTTAGCGGCAGATATGATACGATTAGCTACTTCATCTGTTGGGCAGCGACTGCGCTTGTGCCAGTTCAGAAGAGGAGTCATTTGAATAAATAGGAAATATTTTTTTTATCAATTTTTGTAAATAAACTGATTTGATGATGTTTAACCTGATTTTTTAGTCCCTGATGGCTTTAAGTTGTAGCAGCATTTGATTTATTAGTAATTAATAAGAAAATCCGCTTTTAATTTTAGTTTATGAAGCAGAGAAATAAGAAAAAACGACTAAAATTTAACATATAATATATAATAATAAAATATAATATATATAATAAAATATCTCTGCAACGGTTTGAAACATTGAAGTGAAATTAACAGCATTTTTCTACATTTTTAAGTTTTAAATACTGTAACACCACTGATAGTAGTGTTGACCAGCAAGGAACCAGATCACAATCACAATAGCCAGGTTAACAATAACGAGGCATTTAGTTTGAACAATTATATTGACCAAAACAAAAAAAGGAAAATAATACAAAAGAAATAAAAAACAGAAGGATCCTTCACCTAATGGTCTTATGATAAACAATAACTCAAAATACTTCTTAAAACATACAAAATAATATTAACTAATTGTCTTCCCATTCGGGTTACGAATTAACTCAAGCTTGTTAGTCACTCCCGACAGCTCCTGCTAGGTTAGTGGGGGAACTTTATATCACAAGAGTACCTGGGGGCGGTGCGGTACGACCACCTACGTCCGCCGATGGGTCTCCGGGGTCGTAGTTCGGTTGTTCGGTTGCTCAGGCTTCTGTACCGTTTTCCGTTAGAACCACAGAGGCGGGTCGGGCAGTAAAAAGTAGGTCGCTCGGTCTAAGTTCTTTTTTCTCACTCGTCACCAGGCGCTCTGTCTCCAATACTGGTCCGTTCGGCTCCCCTCTCTCTCACTGCCTCTTTGTTAATTTATTTTCTGTCCGGTGGCCGCAGCACCTTACAGCCCTTCGAGCTCGTAGTTTCCCCCGCTATTACTTGACGCAACGTCACACCCCCCCCTCAAAGCCGGAATTGGCTCTGTGACTTCCGGCCACTCGCGTCACTTGTACCCCTTTATAGTCTAACCAATAACAAGAGTGCTCTAGGGTCCCTAGAGTGGTTTCTGGTTCCTTGCTTGTCGTATCTGCGCTTAGGTATTATTAAGAGGAGGGGATAGGATGATCAGGGGAAGGGTAGTAAGGTCTTAACTTGGAGATATGCCACTTACCGACCTTTTTGCCGCGCATGGTTGCGAGCTGGTAGACAGTGGACGAGAGAACTTTATCTATCTTAAAAGGTCCTTCAAAGCGTGGTCCCAACTTAGCACTATAGTGTTTCACTGCTGATGATAGGGTATGGACCCGTCGTAATACTAAATCGTTCTCCTGAAAGGTCACTTTCCTCCGTGTGCGATTATAATTGGACGCTTGACGATCGCTGGCTTGGGCTAAGTTTGCCTCCGCTTGGGCCCTCACATTGCTTAAAATTTCGAACCTACGTGCCCACTGTTGTGGGGTCTCTGTTTTACTGGGTAAGGTATGTGCCACCCTCTCCCTCCAAGTATCCGGCTGGGGTAGTTCCCGGCCAAAGTTAAGGAACGCTGGAGAATAACCGGTGGATTCTTGCTTGCTCGAGTTTAAAGCGTACATAAACTCGGCTAAATAACGATCCCAGTCTCGTTGGTTCTCGTCCACAAAGGTGGTGAGCATGGGCTTAATCGTTCTGTTCGCCCTTTCGACGAAGTTCGCCTGGGGGTGATATGGGGGCGTGTATTCACAGTGAAACTGGTATGTCTCCGCCAGTTCGGTCAGGGTCTTGTTCAGAAAGGGGGTTCCACGGTCGGACAACAATATCTTGGGGACACCCCATCTATAAATAATTTTTCGTACCTGATCAGCGATAACTTTTCCAGTCGCAGCCCGAAGCGGAATTACTTCTAGCCATTTCGTGAATTGATCTTGGAATATCAAGATGTATTTATGGCCTAGGCTGGATCTGGGATAGGGGCCCAACAAATCTGTGGAAATTACTTCCCATGGACCAGCCGTACGCCGAGGGTTCATGAGCCCTGCTGGTCGCTGTTGGTCATATTTATGACGTTGGCAGCTCCCGCACCGCTTTACATAATGATATATGTCCCGGAACATCCCTGGCCAAAAGTATGCTCGAGCTATTCGATCGTACGTTTTGCTGGTGCCTAAGTGGCCGCATTCAGGTCGGTCATGATTTTCAGATATTATGTATTGCCTTTGAGTTTTAGGAACTACCAGCTTCCAACTCCCTCCCGGCTCATCTAACCCTTCCAACGCCGGATTAAACCGATGAACATACAATTCCCCCTGTTCTACTCTCCAGTCTGGATTAGTGTCCGGATGTCTGATAGCATTTTGTTTTTTGTTGCGGTACCAGGGGTCAGTAGGTTCGTGGGTCTGAGACATCGGTGTCTCAACGTCACAGACGTGATTAGTGATTCCAACCGCTTGTTGTAGACTCTCGACATCAGGTAACCTCTCATCGTAGTCGTTTTCGTCCTCGTTTAGTCGCGAAAGAGCATCAGGCACGTGGTGGGCGGCTCCAGGTCGATATTCTAACTTAAAATCCCACGCTTGTAGCTCTAAGGCCCAGCGGGCCAGTCTCCCGGTAGGGTTCTTTAAGTTTTGTAGCCAACGTAAGCTACTGTGGTCTGTGACGACCGTAAAGGAATAGCCTTCGATATATGGGCGAAATTTTTGTACGGCCCAGACGACCGCCAGGCATTCCCGCTCGGTGACCGAGTACTTTCTCTCTGCGGAGGTCAACGTTCGGCTAGCATAAGCTATCACCTGTTCTTTACTGTCGATTACTTGTCCCAACACGGCTCCTACGCCGGTGCTGCTCGCATCCGTTTGCAGGACGAAGGGATAGTCAAACTGTGGTCGAGCTAATAATGGTGCGGACGTTAGCTTTTCCTTTAGGGCTTGGAAGGCCTTCTCCTGTGCGTCTCCCCAGCCCCATTTGCGTTTTTTTTTCAAAAGGGCGTTCAGTGGCTCGGACAAGGTAGCTAGATCTGGAACAAATCTGCGATACCATGAACAGATACCTAGGAATCGTCGCAACGATTTAACTGTCCGTGGGGTTGGATATTCTTGAATACAAGAGGTTTTGTCCGGGTCTGTTCGCATGCCTTCCCCATCTACGATGAACCCCAGGTAACGTAGTTCTCGGCATCCAAACTCGCATTTATCCCTGTTGATCCTCAGTCCTGCTTCTCGTAAACGGGTCAGAACCAGCTCTAGATAGTGTAAATGTAGCGCAAAATCGGGTGTAGCGATTAGGATGTCGTCCAGATATGCGAAACAATAGGGAGCCATGCTGGGGTCGATGATAGAGTCGATGAGGCGTTGGAAAGACGCGGGAGCGTTGGTCAACCCATACGCCATGCGGGTAAAGTGATAATGTCCTTTTCCCGGGACGCTAAAGGCCGTGATTTCCTGGCAATCCGGGTGCAAAGGAATTTGCAAGTATGCTTCTTTCAGGTCTATTTTGGACAGGTATTTGGCTTTCTGCAGGCCATCCAGGAGGCTAGTCATTAGCGGGAGGGGATATGCATCTTTGCGGGTCACCGCATTCACCTTTCGAAAATCTAAAAGAACCATCTGGTTTTCTTACCATCACCACTGGTGAACTCCAAGGGCTTCGGGAGGGGACCACAATTCCTTCTCTTAAAAGCCGGTCCACCTCGCTATGGATCTCTGTTAAGACCTTTGGTGAGACTGGGTGCGGCCTTTGTTTAATAGGTTCCGCATCACCCACCTCGATGTTATGAGTGATGGATACTGATCCTTCAGAAAGATCTTGGGCAGAAGCCCTTCGGATTATCTCCTCTAAGACCCGATTTTGTTTCGCATCCAACGTTTGAATACCCGCTAGCGCACAGGAGCCCTCACGTTCTGTGGGTTGAAAGGCGTATGTCACACTGGGTTGGTCGGCAAATGCATATTGGTCAGCGTTGGCAAAAATCACCAGTTCAAGTTTCCTAATTGCCTCGATCCCCAAGATGACCGGGCTCGAAAGTCCTTCGAGTACGTAAAGGGTCACTTCTATCGTGCGACGCCCAGCGGCTAAAGGCCGTTTGACTGACTGCGCGATGGTCTCCTGGCAGCCATTGGCCAGTGTAACTTGAATTGGGGTGATTTTCTGGGTTGCCCCCTTCGGTGCCCATTTATTTAGAAATTCCGCGGAAATGAGGGATATACTGGACCCTGTATCTATCAATGCGGATATTTCTGTACCCCCTAGTGAAATCGGTAAATGCCAACGTTGGCCCGGCCGTGAAAGTGTATCCATTAAGGGTCCCAGGAGGTGGTTGGGCGGGGGGCGGCCTGGGTCCCACTGGCTCGCCTCCCCCTTGCGTTTCCCGCATCACAACGAGTGCATGCCTCTGTACCTGCCCTCTGGTTTCCACAATTACTGCAGAATCGTCTGCGCGGCTGGGGGCAGTGCTCATAAAAATGCCCAGTTTCGCGGCAATTCCAACACCGTCGCGTCGTCTTGGGAGTAGGGTGTTCCCCAGGAATGGCCCTATTTACTACCATTACCTCGGTAGATGATTTCACTGGGTGATTAGTTGGGCCTCCCTTGGAGAAAAGTGCTCGATCATACGCTAATTCCGGGATCATTGCCTCCTCTTTGGCAGGTGGGGGCCGATAAGTTCGTTGGCGTTCCCGCAACAATTCTAGCTCCTGTCCGCGTTTCAATAAAGAAGGTATTGAGTAAACTTCCGATCTCTTAACATAAGTCAGATAATCAGGATGTAGATTTCGGAAAATCCATTTTATTTGTGTTTCTTCATTTGGAGGAGGGTTTAGGCGACTTAATAGGGAGCAAAGAGAAACAACGAAATCATTAATTGATTCATTTTCCCCTTGTGTTCGGGCCCGTATCTCTTCTTCCAAGCGATCCTGGTAATCTGGGGCAATGTACATCGTGCCGAAGTCGCGTCTGAAAGCGTTCCAGGTCGTCCACAACGATCGATTCAATCTGTACCATTGGAGTGGCAATCCACCTAACAACCCTGGCAGACAGTTTAAGAGGGCATCGCGATCTATTTGGTAAGCCAAACAGTTTTCCTCAAGGCGTAACAAAAATTCGTCAGCACTAATTGCTGAAGAATTATCGAACGAGAGCCCCCACTTACGAACGACCTGCATAGTGAGGGGGTTGGAAGGCAATACCGGTGGGTTTTGGGTTGAGGGAGCGGCTGGTCCAGTTTCCTTTGCGCTGCCGGTTGAAGCCCCTAAAGCCTTAGGCAATTCATGGCCTAGAAACTCCCGCAGTTGTATCCTTATTTCTCGGACCGTAGCCTTAGGTTGTACATTAAACTTGCGGCATACAGCCAATAGTGAGTCCTTTTTCAGCTCGTAGATCCAAGCGACATCGGTAGGGGCCGTTTGTCTTTCCTCATCGGACGACATTATGAAATTACCACTGGTTTGCTAGCGATCGGACAAACTCAATGAGAAATGACTGCTGAGTGAGTCGATCAACCACTTACTTACTCAACCGCTTACTTGGTTTTGTCTTGTTCTATCTCCGTGAATTTTTTTTTTTTTTTTAATTTTTTTTTTTTTTTTAATTTTTTTTTTTCTTTTTAATTTTACCTACTAACTCTAACTTATTTACAATTAACCTGTCAAAAAAAACTGACGAATCCGATCACTTGCAGTAAAGGGAAATTTCTTTCTGTTGAGGCTAGGTAGGTACTACTGGACGCAATCCTAATTAACTAACCTTTCAAGGGCAGATAACGAAACAATATTGAGGTAGTCAATGAAACAAGATATTGTTATCTCCCAACTTACTAATCGCTACCAGCTGTCAACAATCCAAAGGTCACTCGCCCACCTCCACCAGCGTTCACCATATAGTGCGGTCTTTTTGTCTTTTTTTTTTTTTTTTATTTAAACTACTACACAATGTATGACTTAACGATAACCAATGTAATAATCTCTTTATTTCACATTCCTTTCTCAAACTAATGTTTCATTCAACCGAGGTCGATTTTCTTAGGAAAACACATAGATTTAACGCAATTTACTGCCAAGGGTAATTTTTTTTCTAACTGATTCCCAGGGGAATGTATTACTATTTGTAGAGTTATTTTCGAGCCCCAAGTTAAGGGCGCCAGTTTGTAACACCACTGATAGTAGTGTTGACCAGCAAGGAACCAGATCACAATCACAATAGCCAGGTTAACAATAACGAGGCATTTAGTTTGAACAATTATATTGACCAAAACAAAAAAAGGAAAATAATACAAAAGAAATACAAAACAGAAGGATCCTTCACCTAATGGTCTTATGATAAACAATAACTCAAAATACTTCTTAAAACATACAAAATAATATTAACTAATTGTCTTCCCATTCGGGTTACGAATTAACTCAAGCTTGTTAGTCACTCCCGACAGCTCCTGCTAGGTTAGTGGGGGAACTTTATATCACAAGAGTACCTGGGGGCGGTGCGGTACGACCACCTACGTCCGCCGATGGGTCTCCGGGGTCGTAGTTCGGTTGTTCGGTTGCTCAGGCTTCTGTACCGTTTTCCGTTAGAACCACAGAGGCGGGTCGGGCAGTAAAAAGTAGGTCGCTCGGTCTAAGTTCTTTTTTCTCACTCGTCACCAGGCGCTCTGTCTCCAATACTGGTCCGTTCGGCTCCCCTCTCTCTCACTGCCTCTTTGTTAATTTATTTTCTGTCCGGTGGCCGCAGCACCTTACAGCCCTTCGAGCTCGTAGTTTCCCCCGCTATTACTTGACGCAACGTCACAATACAGTAGTAAAAAGTGGGGGTCAAAAGGTAATCGTCACTTTCTGCCACCGATTTAAGGGGTAGGGCGTCAATAAAATCAAAAACACTAACACCATCACAAACTGGAGAGAAAATACTTCATTAACTTTTTGTTCACTTTTTTGATATCTTCCTTCGTTTAAGAGTTATTTCAAAAGTGGCATGTTTAAACGGGACACCCTTTATGTCATCATCATCACTATTATCGTACGCCTCTTCTACCGCCTTAGAGGTGTGAGGCTCCTTTTTTCTTGTACTTCTTCCTCCTTCTTTCTCAGTCCTCTGCCAAAGCTCTCCAGTCCTTCCAAACAATCCTTTTTTTTCTCGCACGCCTCCTTTATCCCCTCTTTACACCTGCATCGCAGTTTACCTCTTTCTCCCACTTGTTCTTCGCAGGCCACTTTAGCCATTCTATCGGAATTCATTAGTAGAACTTGCACAAACAGCATAGCCTATTCTTTTCTATTACTTCTTCTACTGGCTGTACTTTAGAGGACAGTGGTGATTTTTGAGTGTTGTGCTTCATTTAAAGGAATAGTAGTGGAAGCAGCAGTCGTAGTATGAGGTGAAAGGACCTCAGGAACGAAAAGAAATCCAAAACATAGTGAAGGAAAAGAAAGTAGCTTGGAAGGGTTACGTGGGTTACGTGTTAAACTGAAATAAGGAAAATAAGGAAAGTTATAGAAAGAAGGAGGTGAAATAGAAAGTTTTGTAGTAAAAGAGGAAGTCATGGAATGACTGGGGGAACAAATTAGAAAAGGATGCGAAAGGAAACCAAAAATTAGAGTAATTTATGGTGTATTTTATGATGTAATAAATAAAATAGTAAAGCATATGGAAGGAAAAGCCTACATACTGAATTTATTGATTTAAAGTTTCAAAATGTATTATTTACGTACCCAGTTGATCTGTACGTCTGTTTACTGTTCAGATAACTTAATAGTAGCCATCTTCTCATCGTCAGAGGATGAAATACACATCATGCATATACACATTTCTTCTTGTTGGCTTACTTGTTCCTCAATAACATCTTATGATTTGCTTATTTTAGCGACAAGAGTTCTTAGACTTTAGGAGTACCGAAATAATTATTTCTGTTACAGTGTCTAAAAGCATAATGAAAAATATAAAAGTAACTAATAAAACAAACAATAAAATCAAGCACATAAAAGAATCATTTCAAAACTTCCGAAATGAAGTGATCAATATAACTGACGCTTCCTTCAAGAAGCAATCATTCTATCATATCATGAAGGCGAAAAAAGATCTTTTGCGAATTTCTCCAGAAGAATTTGAGATTTTTAGGTAATGTTTATTTTACTGAGAGTAAGCTTTATTTAAGAGATGTAAGAAGAAAATATAAGTCACGCTGATCGGCTTATATTTCACAACTAATTAGGAATTTTATTATAAAAATAATAATTGGCCCCAAGTTTTTTTGCTTGAAACGTAATGAATGTAATAGTTACAGTAGATTTTTTGTTTTTTTTTTGTTTGAGAAGGTGTTGCTCCTTAAAAAAACCTCCAAACTTGCTCATGGCGGAACTAATGCTGTTACACTTCCTTTTCCTAGGCGGAAGGTGGGTTTTTGCTAAGGGTAACTTGGTGGCTGCTAGCTTAGTGGAAGTGGGGAGTTCGGAAAAAGTGAAATCTTATAAGGGTTATGTCAGCAAGGAAAAATTAATGAGGCGATTGGAAAGACAAGGGGAAAAGAAAAGAACGATTGAGAAACGGAAAAAAGTAAGTAAAAAGAAAGTGAGGAGTTCTGATCTCAGTGAGCTGCGGATTAGGGACTACGGTGACGTGACCTGGATGTCTAACACTCTAGGCTACACCGGTCTCTGATGTTCATTGATCTTCATTGGTCACTCCACTTACCTTCTTGCACAATGATAGGGCGATTCTCTTATGGTTACAAATAAAAGAAATTGTAACTTTAACATGTGTGCATATATTTACATTTAAATAAAAAATAGGACAGGTTCTTTATAACAAAATTTAAAATGCCCTAAATCAGGAATGGCCAAATGAATAACAAAGTAAATTAATTTAAATAAAAATAATTCGTCATATTTCGGGAGTCTTGGGTTAACTTTTGAACAGCGAACATCGCTCTTAATATTTTTGTTTAAAAGTATGGTTTGTAAAGCTTGTAACTATTCGAAAATTGGCTAATGCACATATAAAAATTTGAAGATTTTTATCGAGTCGTTTTATAGTTATTTGATTTTGAAAAAGTTTATTTAATATGGTTTTAAAAGACAGTGGGGATTTATGCATTTAAAATCAGTGGGGCGTGTATGAATTGTGGTGAAGTGGGAGAAGAGTTTGTTTATTTAAACGTGGATATAAATATTTATTTCTGTGGCTTTAACTTTTGTTACTGGTAAGTTTATTAACATATTGACCAGATAACTTTCTGTTTCAATAGTGTTTTCGGCAGCCTCTTTATAATCTCGTTTGATTAAATGACGCACTTTTTCTCTTGGATCGAAAAATTTCTTTATTAAAATTTATTTAAGTTAAATTCATTTAGTAAATAATTCAATAAAATGTATTTGATTTGATAAAATTGGTAATAGTCAATTTATGGAATTTATGAAACAATTTAAAGAGGAAATGAAAGCTGATACGGAAAAAAACCGGAATTTTAATAGCAGACATTAAAGAATCGATAGAAGCTCTTCAGGGAAATTATCAACAATTAAAACTTAGAGTAAATAGCCTAGAAAGAGAAGTGAGAACGAAAAATTTGTTGCTATTTAGCATTAATGAAGAATTCAATGACTATTGGGAGCAGGAGGAGTTTCTGTGTGCACTTTTGAGTGAGAAGTTATAGTTGAATCTGACAACTTCCGACTTTGTTTTTCTAAGAAGAATAGGTAAATTTTCGAAAGATAATAATGCACGGCCTATTTTAATAAGTCTTACTCAATTTCGAACGAAATTATTGATTCTTAAAAACAGCAAGTTAAAAGGATCTAAAATAGTGATTGCTGAGGATTTTCCTAAAGAGGTGGCGGATGTACGTAAGAGTCCAAAGCTAGTAGAGGCCCGAAAAAAGGGGAAATGAACGGTCATTAAGTATAATAAATTGGTCATTAAAGAACGTTATAATGAGGCTGGACAAACGACTTCAGAGCAAGCTAAGAAACGAGAGTTAACCTATTCCCCGCTAAAAATAGTGAAGCCCCTCTAATCATAGAGAAAAATGAGCATCTACTTAAAAGAACTAAATCTGATATGAACATTTCATCTGCGAAAGTTATGTTGGAACAGTTCAACTACACGCCTCGCTCACCAAAACCTACTGGAACAAAAAATGTGAACGCAGTGTAATATTGATGGTAATATATAGCTAACTCAGAAGGATATGAAAATGCACTGTTTGGCCTATAACGTTTGGGGATTAAAAAATAAAAAATATGATTCTGATTTTTAAAATACCTATCAAGTTTCGTCATTATCTTACTTTTTGAAATATTTGTGGAAATTATGGACCAAGAAGAGTATATAATAACTTTTAGTGAATTTCATGTACTATGGATTCCAGCTAAAAAGAGATCCCAAGTTTGGGAGAGTTCGTGTGGCTGTCTCTGTCGTATAAATGTAAAAGATACTATGTATCAGTAAATTTATTTCTTTTTGTTAACTTCAAATAAGGAATTGTTCTGTGTAAAACCAAATAATTTCTGTATGTTTTTCCCGTTTATTTGAACTGTAATCAATGGGAAATGTATTCCATGGAGCTGCTTAATTTTGTTTTAGTTAATTATAATTTAAATACTTTTCGGTAGATTTTGATCGTAGGCTCGGTTCATTCATTACTGTATTTATCTAGACTAGCAATTAAAAAAATATTTTTTGATTCAGAGAGATTACATTCAATTTAAACATCTCATTAAATTTTGCAAATTGTAATAATATTGAATTATGGTGTAAAAGTCTCATTCATTTTCGTAAGCTTATTTTAAAAGACTAAGAACAGTATTATCAACATATTTTGGATTGTGAAAGTTTTTCTCTGAAATAAAAAAAATAATAATGCCTATAGATTGTGAACTTGGGTATAAAGACTTCTACTATTTTTTCTATAAATTTAAGTCAGAACTTGTTTTCTAATTTAGTTATGTTTTTCTCTAATTTCAGTTTGCTTTAATTTATTTGCATTCTGTGCCTTCACAATTATTTTCATTATAATATTTATTTAGTTATGGCAACAAGACTCCACTCTGACCGTCTAAAAGACCAAGAGTTAAGTCATTAGTTAAAAAATAGAATAAGTATTCTTAAGTATTTATTTATTTTATATTGTAATTTTTAATTTTATGTTATTTATGAAGATAAATGTAAATGTTAATTAATAAAGACAATTATTATTAATATTCGTTTTAATTAGGAAATAATGTTACATGAACAAGAGAGAGAGAGAGAGAAACATTTTAATGCAAATATTTGCAAAACAAAGGGTGCTGCCCAAATAGATCGGGTTGCTATTAAATTAAAGGTCCAGTTAGTAATTCAGAATAGTGATAATAATTTTTCTAAGCAATTTAGCATGCACATTCATTCTAATATATATTTTTTAAATTGTTTAATAGAAAATCGATTGACAATCGGCTAGTAAGAATTACAAAGCCTTTAACTTTAGCACTATGCGCAGTCATAAATAATAACAGCAATGTAAAATGGTCGGAGGCTAAAAAACTTTTGGGGCAGCGCACTTTCATTAATATATTGAGACGTGTAGACCCAGAAAACGTCAGTAAAAGCACCCTGGATTCTATTAAGAAATTATTGGAGGTAAAGTCAGTTTATCTAGAAATATTTTATTTTAACTATTTTAAGGAATTATTTTTATGAGTCGATTTGATAGCAACAAGCTATAAAGTGAAGTGGTTAAACGTAATGGAGGTTTATGCTTTTTTACAAAAAAAAAGTTAGTTAATAATAATTCAAAAATTAAATGGTTATGTTCTTAAATAAAACTACTCAATTTTTAGAGAAGGAACAAAATGTAAATAACAGGTATGTTGGCCATACCTGTTCTAGTCTACAGTTAGTGAACAAGTGGTTATAGATAGGGACTTCTAATACTTAGGAATTTTCCGCCATCACAGAGTATCTGCACTGTATCTGCAGTTTCGCACTGTACAACCGTGTAACTAACTTAAAATTCCTCAAAATTTTTTGTCCATTCTGATCTTCACGAGAGTGACAAATTTCTTAGTGCGTTTTGATCACGCGCAACCACCCTACGAAGGGCCTTTTCCTGTGTTCAAAAGGTTTCAGTAGTTCACGTCAAGGTTCGGGGTTTGATTAAACGGATCGAATGAAACATGCATAGGCAAAAGTCATAGAACCAGCTCGCTGGTTCCACCAACGGTTCAGGATCCTCCTATGACAAAACGCACGTACTGAGGACAGATGTTCGATTTCCATTGTGTTTCGAGGATCTGTACTGGGAGTTGCGTGTGAGGCGCCACACACCTAAGATATTTTAACTTGCCCGCGCTGGCAACAAGGTACTAGGTGAAAAAGAAGACAATTCCAATTCGAACGTTCGCGGTTGTTGTACCCTGTGCGAGCTCGCCTGCGTTTACTGATCATTTTAGCTGCCCATAGTTGTTAAGACATAATTTTTGTTTATATGATACAAAGTTTGGTATTATTTGTTACTTATCTTACCATACCTCCCATAGTCTGGTTGTTACGTTCCTAATTCACGTTTCATATATGATATAAAAGATGATTGCTTAATTGCCCCAAAAAGGCACATTTACAAGAAATTTCGAATCAAATAGTATCTCATTCACGCATTTGTATAAAAGTTGCTTATAAAAATAGAAAAAGAGCAATTTCCAAAAATGTTGTTTATCCCATTTTCGGCAGTTTTCTCGAAATGTAGTTGTTATGCCTTCCAAAACATTACGACTTATTTTAAAGAAAATTTGGAAATTTTACCTTATATTGGAAAATATAAAAAAAAACTGTCAAAGCAAGGCGTTTTTCAACCTTTCTATTTTTCGTGAAGGTTTTGACGATCAATCCTTATACCGTACGATTTTTTTTCAATTCCACCTTGTTCCCTACACCTGACATATCTACCCTCATCAAGTGATCTAATATCCAAATACTACTTGTTCCTACGATTTCTACGCTATCTTAAACCTGCAAGTTAAATAAAACTGATTACTATATTCTACTGAAATTCCTATTTCTTATCTAGTTTTGGGGTTAGGTTAAGTGGACCAAAGGGAAGGCCCGAATTTTTTTACTTTTCCTTAGCAATATATAGGAGAGAGAATTTCGCTCTTGCGGCTACCTTAGTAGTCTGAGAATTTATTTAATTTATTATCTTCACTTTTTCCTGGAAAGTACTAGATTATTAGAAAGTACGATTTTTAACTAATATTTTAGTTGTAAAACAATTTAAATTGTCATCGTATAACTACTTTAAACGTGACTTAATGATGATGAAAATAATATACAGATTAAATACAAACTTAGACGTTTAAACAAAATTACTAAAATATCAAAAACACTTAAAAAGGAAATATATGAAAAGATAGCGACAGTAGATTTTGTGGAGAGATGAGAGAAGATACCAGAAAAGCACAAGGTTTGCCAAATAGGCCGTTGATATTCATCAAACTAATGTTAAAGCACATTGCAATTGCAAGTAAGGCAATCTTACACACGTATTTTTTCAGGGTAAGGAAGTTTGTACCTACACCCCAATTAAAGGCGTGTATGAACTATTTGTCAGATTTCTGAAAAGAATTATAGAATATCATGAAAATTTTGAAGAGCAACAAGCTATACTTAACTCAATTCGGGCTCGCAGAGAGTCCGGTAAGTACTTAGTTGAGTAAGAACAAACTCGATTGCTCATTTTACACTTATCTGAATCTTTCTCCAATTATAATGAAAAGCAGAAGCGAGTAAAGGAAATCATAAAATTATTATTTTATTTACTTTTAAGGCAAAACATAATAATATAGTAATATTAGAGGTAATTTTTTTCGCTGGCGCATCGACGACTACGGTCATTAGCGTTTCTTGAGCTATGTTCTTTTCTCGGACTAGGATGGCACATGTCTCTCTAAAACATATGTTCCACAGTCCTGAAGATGACCTAATCCCTTGGTCGAAAGCTCGGCATAATAAAGTTTATCGTGGTTGAAACTGGCATTTATTTATTAATCCCATTGAAACTATGAATAAGTCACCAAAAATAATAATGAACAGTGTGTGTGTGTGTATGGTCAAATAGATTTTTATCACTCAATAAAAAGAATTTTAGCAAATACCCATAACAATTAAGAACGATAGCTTTATATTATCAATAACTTGAGAGTGATGGGCCAACGTTCTTAGGTCTGTGGTTTTTAAATAAATCTCATAGTTTACCTTACTCGCAAAAAAAAAAATAAATAAATAAAAAAAAAGGAATTAGACAGTGAAGTAAAGACCAATATTGAACTTCAAATAATGGAGAAATAGAATGTTCATAGGACGTGGAATAAGAAATGAGAAAGGACAATGCGAACTATAGTTTACCAGCGCTCCCCTATCCCGCTCGTAGACGTATTTAAAACAAATAAACTTTTTAAAAAAAAAAAAAAAAAAAAAATGTTTCTATATCTTAATGTAGCTTACTGTTGCCGCTGCCAGACCTCTCCGAAAGGGTTTGCTAGAGGTGGGTTGTAAATCGAATTAAGTGTTTAAGTATAGAAATACTTGCTAATCCTTATCTTCAAAATATTTTTATTTATTTATTTGCTGTTATTTTATTGTTGCTTTATTTATTTTGTAAAAATGGGCAATGCTAAAAGAATTTTTTTAATTCAATTTATTGTCTTACTTTTCGATTATTTTCAATGAGCAATTTCCTAAGTTGGCTATTTACTTACAAGGAATTAACTCAATTCAAGATGTGCAGTACTTTTAAAATACGTTCCTGCAATTCCTAAATAAACTGTTCCATAGTAAACCTAATGCTATGGGATTGAAATAAACCCTTACACTAAGAAGTCACTTCTGCGGGCAGTGAAGAAATATTCCTCCTCATGTGCTTCTCAAATATGGGTAGTTAAGCTATGGAATTGCTTTTTCTATATTCCAACGGAGTAGTTCAGGGTGACCTGGTTTCTCATAAGCTGAGATGGCTTCATCCCTGACTTCGGACTTATAAGACGCTTGCCAATAATCAATTCATTCATCTTAAACTCTCCAATAATTTCAGGCGAGGTTCGTTGCGCTGATCTAAAAAAACCTGCAGCTCCTATTCTTGTCTAGTACGAATAAAATCAGGGATAAAAATACATTTTGAAATTTCCCAAGTACAAAGAAATTACAAAATTTAAGAGTTTTCTTTTCTTTTTTGTATGAACAATTTATATATGAACCGGATAAGTTCATTGATATAAACTTAAGGAACGGGTTGTAAAACCTAAAGAACGGACAAATCTTTTACATTGATTTGTGTGCCTCTTAGATATAATATTTGAGGGATGAGTTTTAGTTAGAGAAAACCTTGATTTTTAAGAAGTAACCCCAATAATAGAATGGAGCGTAAAATGCATCCAATAAATGCCGCTGCTATTGTACCGAACTACTAGTGCATATATGCTGCTATTTTCCACAGAGTATATATTATTAATTATTTTTGTAATTTTATTGTACCTAGTTATTATAACATTGTAATTTTTTGACCTTTTCACTAATGATTTTGGTTTTGTCCCATTTAGAACAAAGTAGTGGTTCCAGTCTATACCACACCTAGGTAGGAATGTATCAGTCGGTAGCGGAGTAGTATTCGATGCTTCATTGCCCAAGAGTGAACAAGCTAGAAAATGGACACTTTATGGCCTTTGTTTACTTCTTAATTCAGATTAATTATTGTTAATTACATTTTTTTTTTTACTGATTTGTAGTATACTAAAAATTGTTTTCAAATAAATTATTTATTTTGCAAGTGAAATACTACTAGTATTTATTTTAGCAGTTAGTTTATGTTATATTTAATCTTAGTGTAAAGTTTACCTTTATATTCAAAATGTGTGCAGGTGAAGCACGAATTTAATATCACCTTGCAGATGAAAAAAAACTTTTGTGCATCAAGATTTCTTTATTATGCTAATTTTATAAAATACCTTTATTGAAATAGCAACTTCGTTGGCCCACAGCCCAATCTAAATTTGATGCATTTATTTCTAGTAGCGTACATGTTTTCCTTTTCTCTGACCAGTTACGGATTTTCATGTATCAACATTTAAAAGGAACTAATTTGGTACTTTTTATAAGGAATTTGATTGTTTATTTCGTTTTTTATCTTTTTACTTATTTTTGTGTTTGTAAGAACATTTTGGCAATAAACTCTATTATTATTATTATTATTATTATTAATTTGTTACTATCTGAGGATTTCCCAGTTAGTGTAAGAGAGACTAGGAAAAAGCTGTATCATTTCTGGAAGGAGGCAAGAAATAATAATAAAAAGGCATTTATTAAGTATAATAAACTCCTTTTAGTAGGCAAGTTGCTGTCCCTAGAAGAACTTCAAAATAAAGAAGCAAGTAGCTTAATGTATTCGTCCGAGAGGATATTATTCAGCAAGCACGGGACTTGAAAATTTGTCAGATGGTACATTGAGAAACTGGCTGAAAGATGGTAGGCTAGTAAAGAGTAGGCAGAAAAGAAAAGCAGAGGGGTCACCAGGTAAGCGGCAGTATTTTCATCGGATACAGGCAGTTAGTAAGTCACCAAAAGCGGGTATCCAAGCTAAGCGACATTCCTCAAAAGAAAGCATCTAAGAAGGAAAGCAGTCTACATTAGGTTGAGGTAGTTAAACGGAATGCATCTGATAGTAATAAAAGTTCGTCTAAATTAAAAGGTTTGAATAGAAATACTACTTTTATTAACCTTCGGACAACAACGTGAATTGCCGAGACATGCATTACAACGTTGGGTCTTTTTGACCCAATTCATTTTTTATTTGCAATAAGACCTGTTTGACATTTAAGGAAATAATAAAATCAATATTTTTAAAAATCAGACTTTTATTAACATGGTAATGGAAACAATGAATTCTAATTTATTAGGTGCAAATAAAAAAAAAGTACTTAAATAGTTAATTTTAAAAAATAGGTACTAAAATTTACAAAATTCACGAAGGTAACTCCAAGAAACAAAAAAATGAAAGACACGAAAAAATAAAATAATTAGGTACCTAACATTTTATATCATTCTGCCCAAGGGACTAGGTAACTAATTCTCGTCCATCTTCAATAGTTCCTTCCAGTCCACATCGAACACACAAACGTTTAATTTTTTCGTTGTCTACAAATTGGTAAGGCACAGATATCGCAGGAATTGTATGTTTTCCTGTCGTTCTTGCACAGGTGGCATCTCGTTCTTGTCGCTGATCGGCCTCGGCAAGGAGGGGTAGGTGCAGCTTCCAAAGATTCTGGAAGCCCCAGAACTGTTCTTATTTTGGTTCGTACAGTTTTGGGTAGCTTTGTGTTGTTCATTCTAAGCTTCATGAAAGGCTCCTCCAATGAGAACGCTAATGATTTCAAAAAGTCGGATCGGATGGTTCGATTCCCTGGGTTGTTATTGAGCCGATGAAGTACGAAGGTGTTTGTTCCAGCAGCATCTAGTACACCAAAAAAATAGCGCATTGGCCATCTTCTGGAAGCTCTTTTGGCTGAATAGCTGTGGCATAACTTGTCAAAAACATCGACTCCACCTTTCGTCAAGTTGTAGAATGTCAGGTTTTTGCGTGTTTTGGTTCACAGTTCCAGTAACGTGCATCGATGACAGCAGAAACAATTTAAGAGGGTTAACAAAAACGTAGAAACCTTCCAGGAAAAACAATAAAATGAATAATTTATAAAAACAAATTATTGAAAAAACCAGAACATATTACACAACGTGGGGTCATATTGACCCAGTCTTAATGTTCTTAGAATTTTACAAAGTCACGTACCTTTGGTGTTGGCTATTGCCGCGATAACATCTGCAGGAAAACTGAAAAGGAAGCTACTCAAAGTCCTTACCCTCTCCCGCCACTGACAACTGACGTACGCGCGTTTTAGACGCGCGCGGGTCAAAATGACCCGTACGTTGTAGTCCGAAGGTTAATATTGGTTATTGGAATGTAGGAGGTGTAGGTACTTTGACTCACATGGATGGTGTTGAGGTAAACAAATTACTTGAATTCCATATACGAGTATTATGTCTATGTGAGACTTGGTTAAGTGCCGACAACTTCACCATTCCTCAATATTTATTAAATTATGAAATATTTTATGTTAAAGCAGATTAAAAGTGTATAAAGGGCAGAGCTGGTGGAGTATTCTTATTAATAAGAAAGAATTTTAATTTGGAGATAACAGAGATAAGTAAATGTAACTTAATGTTATTTTTGTTATTCAAGTTTAAGACAGGATCATTGATTTAGAGAGTACTATACTTAAAACCCGATATTGACGTGGTTAATGTAATGCAAAACTTGGACAATGAATTATTTAAATTAAGGCAGTTATATCCAGAGAGTAGTATTGTACTTGGAGAAGATTATAATGCAAGATTAGAAGAGTTAAATATGTTTTTTTTTTTTTTTTTTACTTTGTTATTGGGTTCTTGAGCTAGCAAATCAGCCATTTAAATTCTTCTTTCGAAGCTTCTTTAGCATCTTGAATATTTACAGAGTTATCTTATTGTTTGTTATAAACTCAACGAGCTCTGTGTAAATGCTGCCATCAGCATTCTGAGTTAGAAAATGTTAGAAAATGATATTTTCATTGGTACATGTTTTAGTGGAAAGAGTTTTGTCAAAGTAGTAACAGATAGGGGTAAAAGATTAACTAAAATTATGGAAAGTAATGGTTTATTTTTATGTAATGGTAGATCGGATGATGATCGTCCTGCTAATTATACATTTGTCGGTTTTCAAGGAAAAAGTGTGCTAGATCCTAATCTAGTTAGATTATTTTGCTTTGAAATATTGTTGCCACTTTAGTATTTTACCGATTACTTCATTTTCACAGCATTTGCTTTGCAAATTAAAAATTAAAATAGATACTAATTTAGACAATAGCAAAATTAAAGATATAAAATCTAGTATAAGCCAAAGTATTCAGTTGATAAGAATTGATTCAGAAAAGTTGACAAAATTTTATAATTTTTTGAAATGTTCCAATTCAATCTATTTTGCAAAACATGGGATATGATATTGGAATTTTTGTTAAATGTAAATCCAGACATAAATTTTACAATTATAAATCTTGGTTCACTCCTGATTGTAATGTAGCAAAACGTTTAGTAAATAAGTCATTTAGAGAGTGCAAAAAATTAGAATTTCATGAAGATGTATTAAAATTATACTTATCGGCCAAAAAAGCCTATAGAAAAACAGTATTAGATGCAAAATATAATTATTACAAACAGATTCAAATAAAATTTAACTCCTCAAATAATTCAAAGGCAGTTTTTTTTGCAGGCAGTAAAAGTGTTTCAAAATAAAAATTTTAATAAAAACGAAATGGGAATGAATGTTTGGGAAAAATTTTATAAAAATATTTTCCCAGAACTCTTATACAGTGATATTGATTATTTTGGGGTACATTGTCCTGTTCTCGATGAGGATTTTACTTTAAAGGAATTGATGTATAGTATTGAGTCGTCAAAAGAGAATAAATCTGCTGGTCCAGACCAAATAAAAAATGAGCTCTTTAAAAGTCAACCTCCTTCCTGGACACACTATTTATTGAATATGTTCTATAAAATATGGACGGAGGAGGTAATAATAATTTTCGAAAATACTTTTTTGTCAAATAGTAGAAATTCGCAAGACCTAGTTGTAAACAACAGAGGAAAACTCTCGGTGGATTTAATGAGTGAATTCGGTTTCTTTGTTTGCAATGGTAGAACACTAGGAGTTGAAATCTTAGGCAGTTTTACGAACATGAATAAACGAGGTTGTAGCGTTGTCGATCTGGTTTGGTTCAATTTAAGCTGTGCACATTATATTTATAATTTTGATATAATAAATAATTCTCAATTAACCGACCATAATCTTTGTATTTTGTCAGTTAAAATTCCTTCTTTAAAACTCAGTAAATGTTATAAAAATGTTGTTTCTAATTCTACAGTGCAGTTTTTAATTAGAGGTAATGAAACCTTAAGTAAGTTTAAGTCCTTATTAGCCGATCCGGACGTTTCTGATGCGGGCCATGTTTCAACTTAAAATGAAAAGTATTATTTTTTTATTAATCATATGCACGAGGTAATGAAATCTTCTGGTATGTTGTCTGTTAGAAATTACAAGTATTCTTCGTCTAATAGGAGAGTTGACAATAAACCTTGGTTTAATCATTCCTGTCATTTAGCGAAAAGGAAAGGTAAAGCTCAATTAAAGATCTGCAAGGCAAGCTTGTTTAGTAATATTTCCTTAGCCGAGTACCATAAATCAAAAAAGGATTATAAAAATACAATAATGTCCAGTAAGAGAAAATATTTTGATAATATAAAGATGACTTTAAGAAATGTTAAAAATACTACTGAGTTTTGGTCTGCAGTAGCCAAGTTTAGGGTTAAATCTTATAGTCCAGATATTCTTTCCTGTCAGGACTGGGAGAAATTTTACAGTGGTATCTTTCCTCCGAAAATTGTTGATAATACTAGCTTTTCTGGTTATTACGATCCTATTTTGGATAAAGATATCTCTTTGGTGGAGTTACTTTCAAGTATTAATGATTGTAAATTAAAGAAGGCGGCTGGATTGGATTTAATTTCCAACGAATGTTTTAAAAATCTTAGTTCCTCTTGGATTGAATTTCTATTGACTTTATTTAATCAGGCTTTTCATTCAGAAGTTCTCCCTAAATCTTGGCCTTCAATAAAAATAAAGTTATTGTATAAGAAGGGTATCCCTCAGACCCGAATAATTATAGGGGTATTGCGATTTTCAATTGTATTACCAAGCTCTTCACCAAAATTATCTATAGTAGGCTTTATGATTGGGTCGAAAAACACAACTTGATCCCCGAGGAGCAGATGGGTTTCCGCAAGGGCAGGGGATGCCGCGATTGTGTTTTTGTACCCTCTTCTATTGTTAATATCAGCCTTAGACTAAAGCGTAGTAAAGTGTTAACACTCTGTGGATTTTAGAAGAGCTTTCGATTCGGTTAATCATGGGAAATTATGGCATAAGCTCTATGGTTTAGGCTTAAGATCCTACAAGTAATTAAAAATTTGTATGACAATGCATCAATGGTAATTCAAGCCGGTAATGTTTATTCTAAAGAGATACTCCTTTCGGAGGGGATTTTACTGGGCGAAATCTTGAGTCCACTCTTGTTTTCTTTGTATATTTCAGATGTAGTGACTTTCTTCAACTCTAGAAACTTAACTGGACTCTCGTTAAGTAAAGACAAAATCTGTATATGATCTTGTATGCAGATGATATGGTCCTTCTTGCCCCCACTTGGATGAGTTCCCAAAAACAATTATTTGCTCTAAAGGAGTACTGTGAGGAGAATTTATTGAAGGTAAATATCAGCAAGACTTATGCAATGGTCTTTTCGAAGGGTGGAAATGTATCAAATGTAAAGCAATTATGGTGTGGAGAGAATAATTTAAATTTTTCTAATAATTTTACTTACTTGGAGGTCCCTTTTTCTCCATCCGCAAAGTTTACCAAGGCGGGCAAATATTTTCTTTCAAAGAATGTAGCTGCTACGGCTTCGGTTATGTCCTTGCTAAAGTCTTGAAAGAGTGACAGTTGGGAAACTAAGCTTGCTTTGTATGATCCATCTCTGAGAGTGTGCTTTTGTATTTGGTGGAAATCTGGGGTTGTAACTTCAGTAATTTTATAGAAAGAGGGCAACTGAGATTTTTAAAATTACTGCTGCGTCTACCAAGGAATACACCTGATTGTTTTGTACGGATTGAAACGGGAAGGATACATACTGGTTTTAAGATTTTTAAGAGTATTAGGCTGGTGGTTAAGGCTGCTAGAAATGCCAGATTGTCGCCTCCCTAAACTGTGCTATTTAAGGTTGAAGGAATTGGATGGTAGTAGTAATATACCATATAATTGGGTGAGTTCGTTGAGACATTGCCTCTCTTCTATCGGTGTTGAGGACCTGTGGGCTGGTCAGAGCGTAGTTGTGGCTCGTGAAGAATTCCGTCGAGTATTGGATTCGTTTAGGAACAATTTGCTGTCTAAAGATATCGAGTCAGTCCTGAATAGTCGCTATAGTCCGCTTTACAGACATTTAAGTAATTTAAATTGTGGAGAAGTTTACTTTTCTTACAATATTCATATTGAAAAGTTGAGATTAATGGCTCAGCTCCGTCTAAGTTGCAAAAAAATCTACTTCAATAAATAATAATAAAATATACTTCAATCGGAAAAAATTTGAATTTAATAGCAATAAATTATGTCAACTGTGTTCATTAAATGAACCTGATGACATTGCTCATGCCATCGCAAGGTGTCCTACCCTTTCATCTTTTAGAGATCCACTTGTTCAGAAATATTGTAGTGCTGTGGACAATTATGATGACATTTTTGTAAATTTTCTTTCTTTTACGGAGCCAGGTCATCTCAGTAAGTTGAATGATGTTTTTGTTTTCTGTCAAAATATTTTTAAATTAAGAAGTATTTTTTGTTAGTTTTCAAAGTTATTCTATCATTTTATTAATTTTTTTACTATTCTTGCCTTTTATATTTATTTTTGTTATTATTATTAATAATTTTATTTTGTTTTCTGCTAAGTAATTTTGAATTTATTTATTCTTTAAATAGGAGGATCCGAATTTTTTCTTTTTTTATTAAGGTCACTGAAGTATTTCTTATTTTTGTTTATTTTTTGTTTTTGATTTGTTGGTACCATAGAGTATTTTTGTTTTTCTTTTGCCGTTTGAGACTACTTGTTTATGTTAGAATTTAATTTTATTAATTTTAATTTTTCTTATTTTTAAAAATTATGTATTCCATTTACTTATTTTATTTATTTATTTTTTTGTTGTTGTATTTGTTGAGGTCTATCTCCAACTGTATACCATATATGGTTAAACCAGATGTAAATTTAAATAATAATAATAAATAATATAAATGGCTAAAAATATACATTTGAGCCTGGTAAGGAATACACATTATGTTCATTGGAAGAACCAGATAGTCTGGAACACTTTTTCCTAAATTGTTCAATATTTAATTCTATTGAATTGCTGAAATCTAAGGGCTAGCAGATGGATTCGAGTGCGCGATCTTGCGTAACATAACATAACGGCTCTAAAAAAAAAAAAAAAAAAAAAAAAAAAACCTGCAAGTGTATACCATTCCTAAACATCTTTTATTCAAATTCTCTTCTACGAGATTGTTTTTTAACTTTATTTTCGCCTTTTTAATTTTTTTTTTTGTGTTTTTCCACTTTTTCCCACATTTTTAGTAATTTTTCACAATTTCACTAATTTTTCTACTTTTTTGCGATTTTTCAACTTTTTATGATATTTTCAACTTTTTGATGATTATTTTTGCTGGTTTTACACATTTTTACTAATATTTCAATTTTTTTTATGATGTTTCAACTTTTGATGATTATTTTTGCTGGTTTTGGTTTATTTAAAAAAAAAAAAAATATCTAAGTTGAACTGATTTATTTAAATTTCACAATCTCTTAAGTACTTAAAAACTGTTTTAATACCACTCGATGTGAATAGTGTCCTGAAAATTTTGCGATCCTTTGTTTCCAGTTCAAATTCTCGAGCTCTTTTTAAACCTGCTTTTGTAATATGATTGGGTACGCCGGCCAAACGTGCTGCATTAAATCCGAAAGATTTAGGACAAGCACCACTAGCTAATTTGTATAGAAACGTCACATTTTCTTCGCAACCATCATCCATATCACCCTCAGTTTCTGCCATAAATGACTATAACAAAAATTAAAAAAAAAAAATGTTGAAAATGTGGTTAGGTCTGTATTGCTGAATAATATCTTTGATTTTATAGAAAATAGCACGCAAGTTTATTGAATCCCTGATCGGTTAAAAAAAAAAAATACAAGGTGACCATAGTTTTCCACTATGGCTTTCCACTATTTCACTATGGCCGGATTCTCAATAGTGTCCAAAATATTTGCATTTTTAACCTTTCCGTCGACATTCGCGTTTTTTATGGTGAATCGGGTCATAGTGAACAGAATATTTTTTGTTACATTTGAGCTGCTTAATCACCTCCCGAAGTTTCACCCTGTAAATAAGCCATTTAAGAAATATACAAAAGTAAGAAGTAAACTAATTGAAAAAACGAACGATCCTTGTTAAGAAGCAAAAAAGTATCACTCTCGCACATTAAAACGTGCAACAACCAAGAAAAAGGGAAGGAAAAAAGTGGATGATAATATTTACCATGTGGGTAAGGAGGACGTCTGCATTACTTCTGTATGATTCAACCAATGTGTGGTAATGAGTAGAAAAAATAGTTCTGCAAGACATACTGCACAATTTGTTAAGAACTGCAGCAGCAATTGCTGTACCATCGTATGTAGAAGTACCGCGCCCTAAAAACATAATATACATTTTAAACCATGTACTTTATTTAAAAAATTAACAGAAATTGAACATTTCATATCAAAATCAAGTGACTTTTCATTCAATTCTTTCTTTTAATACGTTAGTTATACTTTTACGTCAAACTTCGAAATCCACTTTAGCGGAAACCAACCCCTAACACCTTCCAGAACTGCCCTTAACAATTTGTATTAGTAATATTTTGCAATTAAAAATTATTTACCTGCGTTTATGTAATTTATAGAAGGGTGTAAATTTTGACAGAGAGTCATTTTCAAGAAATTTCAGTAAAATGATACCGAAAGTCCATTCAGTACAGTGGTTTTAAGAAATGTTTACCCCTTCTTGCTTGTATAGAAGTGTTCATAACTTTATATTTTACTGAAATGGCACTGCTAGTCCTGAAAACCACCACTACTCTTCTGAGGAATGCCCTTAATTGAATTTTCATTAAAAATATTTCATAAAAGTTGCAGATTTTAAGAGTCCAATGATTTTTCCAAGTTAAGGAATACAGGAATACAAGATGTTTCAAGAAATTTTCAAGAAGGTTCAACAAGTTAAACTCCCTTCTTTAATGCGCTACGTCCGGTTAAAGACCATTTGATCACTAAGGAACTGCTTCTCATGAAATACCCCCAATGGAAGTATCAACTTTGAGCGCCTTGCAACACGTCGTTTTTTAAGGACGACCTTTGTTCTTTGTGGACTTACATCTATGTCCCAACAATTAACAGACTTTTCTCATTCTTAGAGCCTCCTCTATACCTTAATCAAGGTGGAAGAACCCTTTAAAAAGGCACGAAGTCCTCAATGCGAGGGATACCAGGAATTCGGTCATAGTAAATCTGACTGTAACCACTTCCAGGGTGTAGTGTGCAGAAACACATTAATCTAGTCCATGTCTAGAAACCAGCAAAATTTGCCGATTGCCAAGCCAATCATTCTGCAAGCTACTTCGGTTGCAACGCCTGTGAGCGTTGCAATAACTTAGAAGAGGACCGCCTGTCTCAAGTCCAAGTTTTCATTATCATTATGAAATGCTAATTGCTGAAATTTTTGCTTTTTCTAAACATGGATGAATAGATTTAGCACTGAAGCACAATTACGGAAACACACTTCTCGAGTACGACTTACTTTTCTACCGAACTAAGATAATCTTTTCTAAGATAATCTACCGAACCTACTATCCTAAAGGCAGTCCTCAAGAGCATTCAGTGATTTTCATTTGCCAGTCACTACCACTCTACGTGAAACCTAGCTCTTCAGTAAGATGATTTATGTCAACCTCAGATTTGACAAACATCCTTCCACTTCTGTCCTAACAAATAACTTCTCAAAGTGAATTCCTTACCTTTTTTCAATCTCCTTGGTTCTCAGTTTATAGCTAGCGTGGTCTACACGCGATGTCGATTCATGAATCACGTAAACGGAATCTTTTAGATACTCTTTCTATTATATTTAGTAATTTGACTTCCAAATTCCATGTGGCCTACAACTCCACGAAAACCACCCGACATTTTAGAAGTTTTCATATCATGTACAGTACTAACTTCGTTGTGTGATATTTCTACAACATTTAACTTATCTTACGTCCACCCCTGTTTCACTGACCTAACATTCTCAATCTCAACCCACCATCAAATCGAGTTTTCTTTCAATTACCACTGGACCGACAAGCTGGAGCTTTTTTAAGTAAATTTACATTGCATTCCATCTTAAAAACCGCAGAAGGTTCTCCTTCAGTTCATCACAACTCTACTAGGGCGAAAAAGGAGGAAGACAAAGCTAATCTCTTTGCCTTCACCTGTCATTTGTCAACAATCTGACACACGGACTTAACAGTGAACTTTTTACGCAACTTGTCAAAAAAGGTATTCTTTTTCTAACATACACCTTAAACGCAGCTTTACGGACAACTTACTTTCCAATTCTCTGGAAATACTTAATACCAAAAGTGATCCTGAAACCAATAAACCTGCAAAACAAACTAGCTCTAACCATTTGGAATGGTAGTCATGTACTACTAAATATGATTTATTTTTAAATTCAAGTATGTCTGTTCCTACTTTTAAAAATGGAATGTTTGGTATTTCGTGCGGCATTAACGGTTCTTTTAAACTATTATTTTGAAATTGTTCACAAGATTTACAATTTTTAATAAACTCTTCAATGTCTTTAGTGATTCCTGGCCAATCTACATGCCTTCGAGTTAATTTTTTTGGTTTGTTAATTCCGAGATAACCTTCATGGAGTTTATTTAGAATTTCCGGCCTAAGTTATTGAGGGACAACTAATTTAGAATCACAATAAATTAGGCCATCCATGACGTCTCTTAGCAATTACGTCTCTAACCTGTACATTATTTTTAACTCAGTGAAACTTTAGTTTTTTTTTTTTTTTTGGGCCAATTCATTCATTATTTGGTTCAATACAGAGTCCGATTTAGTCTTTTCTATAAACAACCTAATTTTCTCTTCCGATAACTGAACTTCCGAATTGACTTCAATAACATGCACTACCTCTTCAACAAATTCATCGTCTTGGTCATCTTTCTGTGGGCTAAACCTTGACAACACATCAGAAACAAACATTAATTTACCTGGAACGTACGTTAGCTTAATTTGATATTTTAACAACTTTAATCGCATACGTTGAAGACGAGGAGAAAGAATAGATGCTATTGTTTTTTCAAACAAAGTAACTAAAGGTTTATGGTCTGTAAAGATATCTATTCCGTCATGTTCGAGTTAATTTCATTATTATTAGAAAATTGTAATACCTGTGTTCATTGATGCTTTCCAGCGAGAAAACCAGCATCCTCTTTGTCAATCACCAACCCATCAGAAGCAACCTCTTATAATCTTAGCAGTGTTTTACAACCAATTGCGAAAATGATTTCCCTACATTTAGCACAAACCGGCAATTGGCCCATTTATGAATATTTCCACATTTTTTACAGGAATAGCACCATCTTTACTTAATTTTTTACCTTTTGCTCTATCACTATTCACATTTTCACTTTTCTGCACTGGTTTGAAATTCTTCTTTTCCATCTTTTTCTAATAGTTCTTCTTATCTTGTTGCCCTGCAATTCTGTTGAGGTAATCGACTTTCTCTGGTACAATCATAACACTCACCTGTTCCCTGCTCAATCAGCTGTTCGTCCAATTCTCGAGTGCTTTTTGCCGTGGTAACACTTTTTCACGAAGAAAGGCTTCTCTAAGGCGCACTTCTCGGACCTTGAACAATTCTTTCCATAACCAGCCTGTCTGCAAGTTGTTTATATTCACAATCGTTCTTTCAGTGACAAGTGTCAAAAGTTTCATTTTCTTTTTGAAACTGTTAAAGAGAAAACTGCCGAGCACCAGGTTCTTCTGCGGTTCTACGTACTGCTCAAATTTTACCAAAGCCACGTCGTAGTTTTCATTCTCTACCTCAGCAAATGTGAATGTATTATACAGTTCTTTTCCTTTAGAACCAATAAAATTAATAGTAGTTATTATAATTTATATTGAACTAGTAAGTTTGGTTGTAATAAAGAGCTCACTCGGACTGATACTTTTAATTTAAATTGACTTACCTCACCTCACCGCCCCCAAAAAAAAAATAATAATAATAATAATCGTTGTCACTTTAAAATATAATAATGCTGAAAAGCTTGTAGAATGTTATATAAATAGGTGCTTTTTGTCGGACTAAGACGACGCGACCATTGTTCGTTGTAAAATTCAATCTTGCTCTACCAAGCAAGTTTATGAAACATTTTCTATTCCTCAAACCAAATATGCGCTATGCAGATAACATCGGAACGATTGTATGTAAGAAGCTCTCAAAGATTTTTTCAAGGCCAGAGAGAGAGAGAAAAAAACCTTGAAATAAACGAAGCCAAATCACAGTAAATTTTTTAACCCTGAAAATTACGAGCTCAATACAAAATTTACTGAAATTTTTTTTTCAGAAGTTAACATTAATTGAAAACAGAGCCTAATAAAAATAAAATATTTCCTGAGTTCAATAAAAAGTACTGGCAGGGAATCGGGCATTTTAGTAAGAGGTATTTTTTACAATAATATCTCTACTTTGTATTCTGACAATGCCTTTAAGGGCATTTTACTCTCATAAGTCCCACTGACTGCCAACCCTGAAGTTACTAACGGTCATGTTTGATACTCACATACGTGCAGAATATGATACAGAATAATATTATATATTATACAGATAGACTGATACATACCTAGTTCATCAATAAGTACTAATGAATGAGAAGTCGCTTGATGCAAGATTGCAGAAGTTTCGCTCATTTCTAGGTAGAACGTGCTCTCTCCAGACATTATGTCGTCATTAGCTCCAATTCTTGTAAATATTCTGTCCACAACTGTAAGTTCTAAACTTTCTGCAGGCACAAAAGAACCCTTCAACATAAAACATGTTCATAAAAAAAAAAAAAAAATCGCTGAAAATCCAAATCAAGACGATTCGCTATAATCTCACCAGTTGAGCCATGATAATTATTAATCCCAGTTGTCGCATCAAGGTAGATTTACCTCCCATGTTAGGACCTGTTAGAAGCATTACACTTGCGACCTCTCCGCCCACATGAGTATCATTGGGAATAAAATTATCCTCTCCAGAGATACATGGGTATTTTCCATTCACTAGCTTCAAATAGGGCTAAAGCATTCAAAAAATATTAAAGAACAAAAAAACACTCTGAATAAGTAAATGTAAGTTTTATCCGTCGCACCATTTGGGTGGATGGCCGGAGGACGAGAGGAAGACCCAAAAGTGGGTGGAGGGACCAGGTGAAGGAGTTGATGGCGAGATATGGTCTGACAGAGGATCGTTTCGCTTGGAAGAAGACATTGCTGATTCCGCAATTGTCAACTATGAATCGCTACGACGGATAAAATGAACGTCATTTTCAAATTGTATGTGAAAGCTATTCACCTTGCAAGAACTGGAAATATTTTTAAATACTGGAGTGCAAATATCACCTTCAATACTTAAAGAATATTTTGCAAGGCCCATTAAGATGTCCAATATTGCTACACATTCTATTGCTTGGTTCCAATCTTCATTCCTACAGAAAAACAATGTTGAAAAATAATTTCGGAGCATCGCTTTATTACACTAAATTTAGTAAATGAAGCTGACAGTCTTAGTTGATCAAATTAACAGTTAATACGTGAGTAACAGTGCTCTGCATTTTTTAGCGGTTGTTCGTTGATTTGGTACTTGAATTGTTTAATTGTAGTTTTATATTCTTTTTCTTTTCTATCGGTTTATGTCGGTTAAGTTAATTTTTTTAATCGAAAAATTAAGGAAAAAATAGGTTTTCACTTTCATTCAAGTCCACCAGTGTGTTTGTAGATTTGAACAAATTATGAAAGTTCACAGAAATGGTTGGGGGGATTTTTTATTTATATTATTAATTTGGCTGAAATCTCAAAACACAATCCATCTAGCTGGCTCACTGGTGAGGAAAATATTTGGCTCATTCACATGTTTGCGCAGACTGCTTTTCTACGAGTCTTAAGGTATTTAATCGTATTCTAAACAAATTTACGTTAATAAAAAGCAACATGAAAAAAGAACGTAATTTAGTTGTTATCACACAAAGTATTTGTGGAATTGATATCAAATTAGAAACATTAATTAAGAAAGTTGATACTTGGAAAGTGTCACATAAACGAAATTCAGTATTATTTGGCATTTATGAAGAATTTAGCATCTATTGGGATTTGAGAGAATTCATACGTACGTATGCATAATACGAAAAATTGAATTTAGGTTTGAATAATTTGCATTTGATTTCGTAAGATAGAATGATTTTCTAAGATGGCTAAAGGGAACCAAGATAACAAAGCTCGACCTATACTTATGACTATGAGACTAAAAAATTAAACATTTTAAAAAGGTTGATTGAAAACGAGGAAACTGCTGTTACCCAAACTCTTCAAAGCCTGGAAATAGGATAAATATGCCATTCTTAAGTACAACAAATTAATTATAAAGGGTATGAGAACCTCTTATGTTAAACGACTTTTATTGAACATCCTAGGCGAGGGTCTACCTCTATCGATGCTAAGATGGTAAAAGGAAAGTAATCTGAACAGGACTTAAAACGTGGCAAAAAAGAAACTTCAGCAATTCAGATACAACATTCGTTTAACTTTAGATACAAAGTGAAAGAAACTTATAAAAGTAGTGACAAAACATCTGAAGACGGTTTAATGCAGTCATATGACTGCACTATTGTGTAGTAAATGTACTATTTTGACATATACCACTGTAAAGATAATGAAATAGGGGATGCGCGGAAGAGCGGGACCTACCGAGAGAAACAAGTCAGTAGGTTTATTAATTTTATTATCTTTATACCTCGCGGACGTGGCTTCCCGAGCCGATGGACAGATGGGATGGGATCTAATGTGCAAAGTGGGCCTCATGATCGACGCTGATCGGGGACAATTGGCCCTTAAGGAAACTGATATGAATGAGAGCAAATCCGTTTAAATAAAATGATTCTATTATTTATATTTTTCTAATCTTATAAATTGCAATAATTGGTTAATAGAATATAATAATTTGTTTCTTCTATTATCAGAAAATGAAGGATTCCAATTGAGTGGGCATTTTTTCAAGTATTGTCCAGTAAATATATAAATTGGAATCCTAATATTTCTTAAAATAAGCCAAGTAAACCCTAATGGAAGAATAAAAAACGTTTAGATGGTGTATTTACTTATGAAAGTAAAGTGCAGAGTTTTGTGACAGATTACATTGAATCAGTCTAGATACACTTCATTTAGTTAATAATTTTATAATTGATAGTCGGGAGTACGCTCATCTACCTGCCTTCATTTACCTCTCTTTTAAGAACATGATGCGGATAAATTTGAGTGCGTGTGCACAAATAAACTAACCAAATTGTCGGATAAAAAAACCTACTTGTAGAGTTAGACGAGGGAGCCATAATATTTTATTCCGTTTACCAGGTGTAGTTAGTGACAGTAGGAATATTGCGAGTACAGAACGTTCGAGAAGGCTCATTGTCATTTTTTCGCTCTGCTGTACTAGCGGATAACAATACGTAAAAATTTCTTGGATAATAATGTTAATAAACTTTTCAATTTCCATTTTTTCAAGAATTTGCAAAAATGAAATAAAAATTTACTAAACTTACCTTTCTGAAAATTTTGAAAATATTCTCTTCCTTAAATTCTGCAGCGCTTGACGCTTTCTTTCCTCACCTTGCAACTGCCGCTCTAATAAACTCTGCAATTGAATGAAAGGAAAAAATTAAAAATTAAAAATTACTGTGTTGTTCATTAGACTATACTTTGTTTTACCTTTGTTTCTATCGTGTAATATTTCTTAAATCCTTTGCGCTGACCTTGAAATTCGTAGCTACTTCCAACCTTTTTTACTGCGTTATCTGGGATTTCTAATTGGTACCTCTTTTTGTCACTCCCAACATAAGACACCTACAGAATTTTCGTTTTGTTAACTTTATTTTGTCTAAAAGTGTGCATTAACACATTGCTTAACTTCCAATAAATTTATTTATAAATTTTGAAAAGAATAGCAAACACTCGAGTGACCCATGGGCATCTTCTCACTGGGGCTAGAAGGCCGAGGTGCTCATGGTGCAATGAAAGGCTGACTGTGGCACATGTGTTGGAAGAATGCCAGACTCTGCGACAACATAGAGCTCAAGCAGGTCTGCCAGACGATTTGCGTGCAGTGCTAGAAATAGGGTCTTCTCACAAAAAAAGGCTATTTGCATTTTTGAAGGAAATTCAATTTTACCATAAAATTTAGGATTAGGTTATCTAATAGTTAGGTTAGCTAATAGGTTAGTTAACAAAAGGGGAGAGGAATATCGAGTACTCTCCCCTCTGGATGGACAAGGCATGAATGTATCAGTAGGCATGAATGTATTTATCAGCGTGAGTGTATTTATTAGTGTGAGTGTATTTATCAGCGAGAGTGTGTTTATAAGCGTAAATGTATTTATAAGCGTGAATGTTTTAATTAAGAAGAATGTAGGTATAAATGTGTGTAAATATTGTACATATAGCTAGGCTTAGTACATTTTAAGGGGTGTAGGAATATTTATAAGAGTACTACACCCCAGAGTTCAAAACTGATAGCTAGGATAGTTTAGGAAAGGATATAGATACAAATAGCCTTTAGGTGGTAAATAAAACTGTGACAAGACGAATGAATTGGGTAAGAAGAGGATGGCACCACTGGACACCAGCACTCCCTCTTGTCGGCTGGACCGATAACCAATGAAGGGAAGTGTGGACCTAGGTCGGATTACCCGGGGCTCCGCCATGCCTCACTGGATGAGACATTGGTTGGACGCTGATCGGGTGGAGAGACATGTGCCATCCTAGTTCGAGAAAAGAACATAGCTCTAGGGGCGCTAATGACCATAGTCGTCGATGCGCCAAAAAAAAAAAAAAAATTAATTAATAAATAAAAATAGCAAACAGATTAGATAACTTTGTTGTTCGCAGAATAAAAATTATTGGGTTTTATGCGAATATTTCTTTTGTACAGAGCAATTAGCCTTATCCTTCGAATTACATTGTCTTGTATCAACTAGAGGAAGTTGGGAAATTCGAGAAATAAGTCTTCTTATTGGGAAGAAACTTTCGTTGGGAAATGGGATAAAAGCTGTTTAGAAATGAAAACGATTCATCTGTCGAGGTAAAATAAAAGAAATCAATGAATTGAATGATTTTTTCATTTATTTTTTTGTTCTAAAGACGCTCGTTATGTATAGAGTTTATAGACTAGACAACTAAGTAATCAATAACCAAAACTCAAAATAACTTAAACAATGGATGTAAAGAAGACAACAAAGTAAACATTTATAAGAATATAATCATAAGATTATAATTTGAATATATTAACACTCAAAGGTATTTGTTCGAACACCCAACATTTAAAAGGCTGATTTACTAAGTAACTAGAGGTCAAAAAACAAGCAAACAAATTTTTTTTATAGAATATTTTAGTCGTTTTGAATTATTATTATTAATAATTATTTTTTAGGGAGCTTTATACACGTGGGGCTAGCTTCTCTTGTCATGTATGCACAGCGTCTAGGCACAATTACAAAAAATTTCGAGTCGAAGGAAACTTCATTCATGAAAATCCAACATTTTATGTAACTGCAACACTTCCTCTTAATAGAAGCAAGAAAAGTTTGGGAAGTTTGATCTTAATTAGGGAACGAGTATCTCTATATCCTGTCAAATTTCGTCAGAATTGGGCTAGATTTTCAGTTATTATTATTTTTTAATTAAGGCGCGTTAACGTCTTAGGTTATTGACGCCCGGAGCTTTTTTCGTGAGCTGTATGCAGCTCTTCGCAATGGTGTAGACCTTAAGGCCGCCCTAGTCGAATCTAGTCTAAGAAGCTCCTAAGAAGAGAAACTTAGATATTATAATTAATAGTTTTAGAGGGGGCCTAAGTACTGGAACGAATTTTCCTCCAGAAGACTATTGTATAGCGTTAAGGAACTCAATTGGAACATCTTCACAAAATTTCAAAACTAATGACACTTCATTCATGAAAATCGCTTTTTCTTGAAACCTATTTGATCTGCGTATTAGATTTGAATCTACAAATACACGCTGAATAATCCTTCCCTCTTTGTTGGGCTTCTTCGTGATCAAAAGTTGTCTAAAATTTGAAAAGTTGCTGTTATTAACGAGCATATGCTCTTTATTTTAGAGAAAATTCGGATATATTATTGTCTGTAGAAAGAAATTGTCTTAAGTTAAGTGATCTTTAAAAGGTACGCTTTATCGAGAAGTTATTGACAGTTTTAATACATCATCTTCAGTAAAGTTAAAAAAAAATCTCAACTAGTAATTTAAAAATTTAAAACACAGTACCTTACATCCAAAATATTCACACTGTGATTTTAAGTAAACTTTTAAATCTTTCTCGATTTCTGATAATTCCTCAATGGCTGCATCATATTCTGAATCTACACCAACACTTGGAATAATCCTGCCCTCTTTTTCGGCTTCTTCATGATCAAAAGCTGTCTATAATTTAAAGATAAATTCTTTAAAATAAAAAAGACGAGCAAAATGAATATAGAAAATATTAAATACGTACTCTAAAAAATTTAAGATGTTCCGTAAGATCTGGGAAGTTCCCAGATTTAGAATAAGTTTTGAACTTCACACATCTAGATAAAAGCTTTGATTCTTCATGAAAATCAAATTCTAAAAAAAAAAAAGGGAATGTAAATATACTTAGCTCTCTAAAAATAAATAATAGTCAAGATCTTAATGTCAAAACATCTTAAATATACTTTAAACAATAAACATACTTTATAGTAAACTTTAAACAATACACACTTTATAAATAATCATTCTTTCTTTATTCAAAATCTCATTTGAAGTTTCACATTTAATACTTTGATGAGTTGTACAGCAACACTCTAAACTTTCTAAATCATCTGTTTATCAATACCTTCGAAGAAGGTGCTTATCACTTACAGAAGTTTTATAGTGTAAAGTGATTTGGTGTAAACAGACTTGCCCATTTTGTAATAGGTATTGTTGAACAAATGATTTAGAAAGTTTAGAGTGTTACTCTACAACTTATCAAACTAGTAAATATGAAACTTCAAATGAGACTTTGTAATAAGTATCTGAAACATCGATTTACAGCAAACCATTATGACGATCTTGATTAAAAATGCTAATCAAAAAATTATGAAAATCAAATGAATCCTTACTTGGAATTCAAACCTCCAGGACTTCTTTACGTGTATAGTTTGAATAATTAAATATGGGCAAATAAAATATCAAACCTTGAAACAGTTCAACTACTTCTTGAAGTTTCTGAAATCCATTTAAAACAGAAATGAATTCTGCAATTTTACGCTTTGAATAGACTTTTTCTTCAAAAAATATTGCTCTATTTTCAGGATGTGATTCCTCTAATCCTTTACTACTCTGGGCATATATTCTACATTAAAAAAAAGTAAATTGTTGAAAAATAAAATCTGTGTTTTAAAAGGAATTTCTATAAATAACGGATTTTAATGTAAATGTAGAATAAAAAAAAAAGACCTCGAGAAAAGACGTTCTAAATCAGGTACTTTATAAAGGAGATCAGAAGCTTTGGAAAGAATACTTTGATTTTCACGTAATACTCGCACCGCTTCTTGCCTTGCCTCAATGCTTCTAATTTTTGTCAAAGGACTACATATCCACTGATGCAGTAACCTGAAATAACAAAATGGATATAAAAAAAAAAAAAAAAAAAGAAAGAATTAAAGTAATTAAGAAATTGTCCGAAATATTAAAGCTAATTTCATTAAGAATATAATCAAGCTAAATCGATAAAAATCGCTTTAGAGCAAATCAAGGTTAAGCCACAGAACTCCCCCAAGCAATTATCTTACTTTATTCTAATTCGACTCTTTTTTGGTTATTTTACAAAGTATGAAAGATAAGAGGAACGCAGAAATAATTTAACTAAAGTTCCCGACTTAGTGAGATCAAAAATTTTAAAAATATCTTCACTTTGTGGATTACTAATTTCAAACAGAGTTGGTATTAGGAGATTAAGATTTCGGTTCTCAATAATTACTATAAGAAAAGATGCTAAGTATTAATAATTACCTACCCCAATCCAGAACAACCTAATTGTAGCTAATTTTTGTCAAACGACCAAAGAATTTTGTTTTAATTATATCAAAAAACCCTTGGTAAAGTTTCCAACTTCAATAGTCACAAATACAATTTAATATAGGTACTTCCTGATCCGACTTTCTACATCGGAAATTTTATCGTGTAGGATGAAATCAAATTTGTTTAGCAGGTAAAAGAATTTAAAGAGAGGCCATCGGTGTTGAGAATTAGACTTCAAATATGTTTCCTTCTCACACTTTTATTAGTTTGTTTGTTCTTGTTTTTTGTTTTGTTTTATATCGAGCAAAAAAGGCGGATATTTTGATCAGAAAGATAGCCGTCCAGGGAGCACTGTTTTCAATAGTATTTCGGGTGCGATTTTTTTTATGATTATTCCAGGTATTTCTCGGTTGGTAAGTCCAGAGTAGTGGTTAACTCTGCGACAGTTCAAAAGGCAGGGTCTCTAGGTGACAGGACATTGTCTTCCAGGCTGAGGTAGTTAAAATAAATTAGTGGTACTAAATATTACTCTAAAAAGAAACTTTAGGGAGGAGCGTAATCAGCCACTACAGCAAGAAGGCCTCATAACAGAATTCGAGGCTACTGACCTTAAAAACTCAATGTGTAACAACAAAAAAAGTGTGTTAAAAATAACGACAAAACGTTGTTTATCTTAGAATATGAGTTTCTTTGTATTTCCCTTTCTCCCAAAAAGAAGATTTTCGTTTTTGAGTTTTCTCTGAAAATACAGAATTTGAATAAGAAAAGTGGTTTTCATTCATTCGTTTGAATTATGTGTACTTTACAGCCAATTCGAAAATTGCAAATAGATCAAATTTTTATTTTTATTTTTTAGGCGGGGCTTAACGTCCAACTACCAATTAGGTGTAGTGGACGGAGGCGACTAGCAAACATACTTTACTGTAAATTTCTTTTATTAACCACTAAATAAAATCCAATGCCTAAGACCAGGAATCGAACCCAGTACCACAATACATATTAGCTTCGCAGGTCTCGCCTCTAACCGCTCGGCTACCGTAGCGCCCAAGTAGATCAAATTTTAAATACCATTTAGCTGCGCTCAGACGAGATAGAAAGGTTATGTTATCAGCCAACCAGAAATGTCACTTTGCGTAAACAATTTTTCTTTTTTTTTTTTTGCTTTTCATTATTTTTTGCAATTTTCTTGTAAACGGCTTAACAAAATGAAGATAAAACAAAATTATATTAAACTGCATGATTAACCTTTTGCCAAAAGCTGTACAACAGTGCTCAATTCTGTGTAAAAGCGTCCCCTGCCTGCCTCCGCTGCCATTATCAAGAACGTTCAAATTTTTTAGGGTAACAGCATCTAAAACCTATTATAATGTACCTGTGAGAACAATACTTAATGCAAATTATTAAGAAACAAAAAGTCGACTTTATCTTACCATATTTTTGACACGAATTTCTGATACATTTTCACTATTTTCTGGAGGAACATCTATAGGAATGTATACTTCGAATTGACCTAATGAGACTAATTGATAATCAATCAAACTTTGAGTAAGATACCAAATAATGGCTCCTAATGCTTTAACGCCCATTTCACTTTCTGAACTTGCAATTAGTCCCAAAGAATCAACTACAAAGATTAATTAATTTGTTAAAAATTAATTAATTTTACTTTTTTTAATTCCTTAAAAATAACAAATGAAGTACCTTCTCCTATAAAAGAACGAAGAGTTTCAGGCAACTTTCCATCCGTGAAGTAATTTCTTTCATTCAGTTTCGTAAGAGTGTCAGAAGTGGTCCAAAATTCGATAACTGGGGACAGTTGTTCTTTTAGTGCGTTAGAAACTGATGTACTCAATATTTGATGAGTTCTCTTTGTAAGGCCATTCCGTTCATACAGTATCTAAATTTAAGTTAAACTCAATATTTTGATTTAAAATAAAAATTAAAACTTGTATAAGTAGACTTAGCCTATTTACCTGAACCGGTGGATAAACTGCAAATAATGTCCTTAGACGAGATGAATTTCTATCGTCTTCAAATTGTCCAATATGGAATATTCCAATCGAGGTGTCAATAAAACAAACACCATATGAAGATCTGACAGCATCTAGTTCCTGGATATTAAATAAAAGAGAAGAAGTGCGGTTGAGAATTACTCGTTTCATGAGGGTAATAAAACTAAAACTCATTATTCAAATCTAAAGTTTATTACATTTGCAAAATAAATAAACAAATAAAAAAATTAAGAATAAAAAATAAAATAGCTAAATATTTTCTAGATTCTAGATTTATTTTAATACTACCTTTTCAACTATCGCTAACAAATATTTACTAGATGCATCTTCAGCATCTCCCTCGGCAACTGTAAATATCCTCGTACCCTTTGTGGTTACCTGGCAAATTTCCCTTCTTACCACTTTATCAAATTTTGTTGCTTTATGCACTGTAAGTTAAAGTTCTAACTAAAGTCAGAGTACCAAATAAATATTTTTCATTAGATTGTACAATAGATTTATACTTTGTTTTGTCCTCTCTGTCATCATTTCCGGAGTTTCAGTCTGCTCAACCCTTGCTACTTTGTAACCTTTGTCCACTAAATTGGAAGCAAATCGACCATAAGCGATTTCTGGAAATCCACAATGCGCTAAATCTCCCTAAAATTAATTCATTATTTATGATGACACAAAATGAATATTAATTTATTTTTCTCTCTATAAGAGATTTATAAATATTTAATTGGAATGATTATAACTTAAATTCTAACAAACTCCACATCAATATGTTGTTCTCAAGGCTAGAATTGTAAATTTCCGACCAATTTGAACCAACATTTAAGCAAACTAAGCATTCAACCAATTTAAGCAAACAAACAATTGACTGCGACTTAATGCAAACTTTTCGGAAAGAATGTAACGTGGATAGATGTTTTGTTGTCTGCGTTATAAAAATATTTTTTGCAAATAAATAGAGCTGATCATAGTGATCATAAGTGTATAAAATTGCCAATATTTTAAATTATTAAATTTAATTATTGTATTTTTTTTTTAAATTAATGATGGTCTGAAGTGGACCAAATAAATCTATTAGCCTCCCTGGAGCTAGCTTGGTTCACACAAGCACCCCAGGTGATAAAAAGCATTCTCTCACCCATGCTCCTACTAGCTATTGGAAAGGAAGATGTCATCGGCATTTTTAAGTATGGCCATAAATAGGTTTCTACATACTTGAAAAAATAGAAATAAAAACAGAATAGTATTAGATGACCAAGTCAAGTACATCTTTTCTGACAAGGTTGGCACCAGTCATCTATTATGTTAAATGATTTTGTACCGGAATACCTTCTTTTAGCATAATTGAATTAATTTAAGGAATTCAGCTTCATTGATTTTGACTGCTTCGTTTGAATTTTTCACTTGACTGTAATAATGCACTCTACTTTTTGAGCAAAGAAGTGGAAGAAGCAACAAAGAAGTAAGGCTCAGTACCTTACTAAGGAGTACTACTCTGCTCAAAGACAAAATGTTCCGCCTTTAAACGAAAGTCCATTCCGGCCAAATAGGAGTTATCCAGATGGCGGCCGTGAAATAGAATTAATTTTGTGGTAAAACATGAACGGTTTAGTTCGGGAAGTGTTCCTTCTTTTAGTTTAAGGTCATAGTGTTTGATATATCTACCATTTGTTTAAAATGCATGTACAAAAATATGCTTTTCGGCCTTTAAATAAATAATGTTAGGTTAGGTTAGGTGCGAGGATATTTTGAACACTTTTAGATTTATTATTTTTTTATATTTAATTTGCTAACAGTCTTTAGTGAAAACTAAATTCCACAATATGACGCGATCGCAGTTTTCCTTTTAACAGGGTTAAAGAAAGGTAAAATGGAACTTCTACTTTGATATGCTGGTTACAAACAACTGGATAATCGTAAGTCTATGAGACATTATTATATTTACCTTCATATATGCTACTGACAATTCCTTAGTGCCAACCATTGCGTCCATATGATAGAGTTCATAAAACTTCCCAAGTTTGAAAAACAGTATAGAATCAAAATTCTTAGATTTCATTTCCCACCATTGTCGCATTGCCTTCAATAAATAACATAATAAAAATGTGTAAAACAAATGTGTAAAACAAAACAAAATTTATCAATGTATTTAGTTAAGTTACAGGTGTCTGATTGCGTAGAAAATCATCAGGAACGTAGAGCGTTCTTGCATCATACTCTGGATGATTTGGTCTTCTACCTTTTCCATCTTTGATTTTCTCTGGTTTCAGAAAATCATATTTTAAATGAGCCCAATTACCTTCTTTATCGGAAACATTAGTTATCTAAAAATCACAGTAAGAAAATATAATTTGCAAAAAGATTTTTATTTCATAGAAAGTGCAGAATTTCTTCAAAAGTGGTATCTACGCTAGTTAAATTAATACAATAAAAAAAATCACTATATTTCCAATTATCAAAGCTATATTGTTTATAAATGTATACTTAGTACAAGAAAAATAAGTGAACTGTTAAAACACTTACTTCATTCAACTGACTCAGATTTGTAGGGGCCACAGTTTGGTTGGTTTTCACTGGAATGGTTCTTTCTAGAACTGATTTTTTCTTACTTGGTATCAACGAAGTAGAAGACCGTTTTCTTTTTCGAGTGTTCTGAAAATATGAAAATATTTATTTATTGATTTACCGATTAAAATTTATCAATAAATTGTACGTGTAAAATTCGTATTAATTCTCATCATCTGGCATCAGATTAAATCAATTTATAGATGTATGGATATTATTGTTTGCAGATGATTTAGTAGTAATAGCTGATTCTCCTAGCGATATCCGCAATAGATTAAAAATTCTTAACGACTACTGCCCAACTAATAAAGTTGAAATCAATATTATTAAAACCAAAATAGTAAAATTTCATAGAGGAAGGCCAAAAAGAGATAGTTTTATATTTTAACAAAAGGCTAATTGAAATGACGCTAAATCACAATTATCTAGGTATTTCTTTTTCATCTTCTGGCCTATTTAATAAAACAGCCGAACAGGCAATATCAAGGGCGAACTCCGCTTCTACTGCGGTTTTGAGTACTTGCTCTAAAGCTAAGATGATCGCCTGGAACCCTAGGGAGCGTCTGTTCAATTCAGTAGTTGTGCTCTCCCTGCTGTATGGTTCAGAAGTTTGGGGTCTGAGGTATGCGGATAGTTTAGAAAAAGCCCACATTAATTATTATAAGAGACTCCTTTTGTTGGCGAAAACTATACCTAATTATGTAACAAGGCTGGAGATTGGTACAACTCATATAATAATGAATATTTTGAAAAGGGCTCTCAACTTAAAACTTTTAAGCATGAATGGAAATAGATCCCCAAAAGCTTGCCTTGAGCAACTCAGGAACTATGCCAAAGTTTATAATTTACCCAAATATAATTGGTTCTCTCAGTTTTCTATTTTGTTGCAAAGTGTAGATCAAGCACATGTCTAGTTTATAAAAGATTATTTAAAAAAAATAATGCCATAGAACTGTCCAAATATGAACTTTATTTAGAGAACTTAGATATTGAATCTCTTAATAACTACAATTTTTGTCAGTTTGCAAACTCAAAAATACCTTCTACATAAAGTACCACTAGCAGTAACAAGAGTATTTGCACAATTAAGAACTGCATGACAATATAGTATTTCATTAAACATCAGTAACAATCAGTATATAATCAATCCAAAAATTTTCTGTCAGTTTTGTGATTTGAAAAAGAATGAATATTTGCCACATATATTGTTTATTTGTCCAGCGTATTACTCAATTAGACAGAAATATTTAGAAAGATGTTCTTTTTTTTTTTTTGTATACACTCTCTGTTAGGTTCAAATGATAAATTTATTATGAATTGTTTTTATTTATTTAAAAGAATGTCTGAGAAGAAGAGCCCAACTTTATTGACTTTATTAATTTAATTGTGATTTGCCTATTTAATCTTAATGTTATTATGTTTTTGGAAACTAATACTTCCAAAAACATAATAAAAGACCACTTGCAGCAAATGTGGGAAACTGAGGCAAGATTTTAAATGCCCGTCGGGAAACGAGAAAGGTAGTCGAAATAAAAAGACAGTACTCGACTTGCCCAAAAATGTCAACTTTTCTAACTTTCTAACCACATCAGTATATAATTTTTTGCTAAAAACTTCTAGGTCCATCCCTTTATCTAATAGAATGCCGAGATTTACTTTCGTCCCAATAAACAATTGTTTCCACTCAAATTTACTGAAATCTTTTCGAAACATAGTTTCGTAAATGAAAAATAAAAATGAATGAACAAAAATCAGTGCATACATTTAATTCACATCTGTTTGTTTCCAAATACAACTGAACGGTGTTACTATTCCACAGTGGACGAAGTACGATACTTAGGACTGTACCGCGTGGTTCGCTCTCAGCCTGCTTATTGTCGTAACAACCCATTTATTAGTGACAGTTCCCATAAACCAGGGTTGTCTAGGTAACTGATCTACCATAGTTTTACAAAATCTCCCCTTATCACCATTACTGTAATCTGTCTGCCATTTTTGTAGTGCTGTTTTTGCAATTGTGCACTTAGAATCGGTGTGTGGTAATTTATAACTAGCCATTTCCCCAATATTGGAGGCTTCCTTTGCAAGTTTATCAACAATTTAATTTTCTTTTACATCACAATGATCCCTTACCCACAAAAAATTAATGCAGACCCTCTTCTCTTTAAAAATGGCTATAATTTCTACTATCTCTGCGTTAATATGATTCATTCCTGTAGAGTGGTTGTGTATATGTGATAATTTACAACGCACTCTGGCTGTCACTAATAATGGCATATTTTTTCTCCGTCAACGAATAAATATATTTTAAAGCCGTTAAAATGGCAATTAGCTCCGCAGTATAGATAGACGCCTCATATTGTAATTTAATTATGGTAAAATAGTTCGGATCATATACAGCACTTCCGACTTTATTATTGATTTTGGACCCACCAGTCAATAAACGTTATGAACCAGGATAATGGGTAGAAATACAATCTTCGAAGGCCAAAGTTCCTCATCTGTTCTGGTAACTTATTCAAATCGAAGGAAGTGTTAACACTTGATTCCGTCAAGAGAGTTAAGTCAATTTTATATCACAGATGTTTTTGTACAGAATGAAATTCGATTTTTCAAAATAATTGTAAAATGTGATGAGGTTAGCATACTGGACTCCCACGCGGAGGTCCCGGGTTCGAATCCAGCAGCTGACCCTTAGATTTTCTCTTCCTAGGAGCTTCTTACAGCTCACTGTCCGGTGATGGACAGTGTTGTCTGTAACGAGAGAACACTGTCCGGAGGCCGGCAGTGCACTGGAAAAAGCTCCGGGCGCCAATAACCTTAGATGTTGACGCGCCTTAAATCATTAAAAAAAAAAAAAAAAAAAAATTGTAAAATGTGAACAAGAGTGAGCGAATTTGATGAAACACACCAGCAAATTAGAACTCCAGAAAATAAAAAGTTATAGAAATGGGCAACTTCACCGGAAACTCGATGTATGTGTACTATGCACCTGTTTAACAGGAGAGTCTTCATCAGTAGCAGTCTCTTCAGTAGCGCCTGAATCACAACTTTCTTCCGATTCTTCTTCCTTTTCATCTGCAACAAAAAAATTTTTGAAGACCTAAAACAAATGCTTATAGAATAGGAAAAACTTTATGAGTTTACTTTACTTTGGAAGAATGTTCACTAAGAAAAATATTTCTTATATTTTCTAATATTTTTCTAGTCGAATACTGCAGGTTTGAATTTTTTTTATTTTAAGTGCAATTTGTAACTTTTGACTTCCTTATTTTAAGACAATCTACATTAAAATTGACTACTGGTCCATCTAAAAGAGTTTTCAATGAATTAAACAATTTGATAAACTAACACTGTCGAGTGTTCGTGAACACGTTTTCTTGTAAAACAAACTTAATTTCTTATACGAAAGATAAAAGGAATCTTGGAAAATGATATACCGTTTGAAAGTCCATTAAACAAGGAAACTTTTATAAAAATGGCCAGCACCTAGGTACAACGTAGCGCCTAAATGCGTGAACCGATTTTCTTGAATGAGGCGTCAATTCGATTCGGAATCTTAGGTAGATGTGCCTTTTGGGGTCTCGACGCTGTACATCAAATCGAAGAGAAGTTAGCACCATGTATATAACGCCCCAACAAAATTATTATTGCTATAACTCTGTAGATCTTAGCCCGATATTGATAAAACTTGGCAGGTTGAAAGGGAAAGGGCAACGTTCTGCTCTTACACCTATTAAGGGAGAGTATGACAATCGTTTCAAATTATCGACGAAATAACTGATTTTCACGAATGAAGTGTCATTCAAATCGAAATTTTGTATAGATTTGAATCTTAGAAGTCTCGACGTTATGCCTCTTGAGAAAGGGAGTTTGCCCCACGCAAGAAGGCCCACACTAAAACTATTATTACTGATATTACTAAGACGCTTAGTTCGATTTTGATAAAATTTAGCACCAAGAAGTGGTTAAAGCTTCCCTATGTGAGTCTAAAGTGTCATAATGCTCTTACTTATACCAAAGGGAAGTACTGCAATCGTGAGTATTTGAAGTTTAATTTCTCTTTCCATGTCTTACTTCTCTTAGGAGGAAGTACTGTATTCGAAGTTCAATATTGCCATTTACAAATACCTTCCTACTTTATTCAAAACGTACTCTCAAGAAAAATTTTCTGAGGATTCTTTCTTGTTTTTTCTTAGAGAACCTACCTTGCAAAATGTTTAAGATTATTTTATGGACTCAGTCTGCGAAGGCGTGAAACGAGGCATTTAAAAACCTCATTATAACAAAAGGAATTGGGCTAAGACAACTATCATGCAGGTTCACAAATAAAAAAGTGTATCAGAGAGACTGTTTCTACGATTGTATGCAGTAGACAGCACAATTCAGAACGAAGAAGAAATCACTTGAGAGTATTTGTATTAAGGTTTTAGGAAAAATTAGTTATTTCCTTACGATTAATTTTAAATGGACCAATAATGGTAACTTCATCTTAGATTGAAAAACGAAAAATATTAAAAGGCTTATCAACTAGGATTGCAAGGTAGTAAATGAAATTAACATCAATGGAATCATGTAAATTACCTACACTATAAAGAGAAAAATACCTTCCAGTTAATGAATAATTCAAACAAAAATTAAGGAAATTAATTTATATTTGTACAATTACGTGCCAAAATATATCGGCAGCTGTAATTCTATTATTTCGACGAATAATACTACAAAAAAGGATAGGATTGCCCTGCAGATTTAAAACAATAAATCATTTCTAAGAAAATTGTTTGGCATTATAATAATATGCAGTGTTTTCATTCCAATCACCGCAGCAGCAACAAATTTTTCATCAGTAAAACCTACGTTGCTTACCCTCCTCACCCATCTTAATTTATTTTGACATTTAATCATAATTGTAATTCTCTCAGTAAAACAAGACATCACAATTCTTATTATTTTTACTTGATGTTCCAAACTTCTAAAGCAATACCATTTCAAATTTGGCTTTCATAATGTTCCTTTGTGAAAGCCAAATTTGAAATAATTCGTCGAAATGATTTCGTCAGAAAAAGATATTAGACGTATTGTGTTAATTAGATAAGTTAAAACCTGGCACGTATTCATCACCAGAATCTTCTAACTCAGGCAGTGTCTCGATCAGTGTATCATCACTTTCATTCAATGGATCCTTGTTTTCTTCGTCTGAAACCAAGATTTGGATGCAACATAAAACCGACCTTTCTTATTAGTTTTAATATGCAATGCACACTTTTACCTGAAGTAATTAACTGCTTTTTTGCACTTTTTTCAGATTTTTTAGACTTTGCTGCACTATTTAAACGGTCGTTAGGTGATTTGTCACAGAGCGTTTTTTTAAATTCCGATTTACTTTCTGATTTGGACCTTGAAAGCGACATCGCATTTTTCGCATCATTTTTAGGAGTTTTGGGGGCTGTAGGACTTGGTGTAAAATATTTGAACAAAGTATTTTTTTGAGACATCTTAATTTTTTCATAAAAAGTAAATTAGAAAGCAAAAAACGCACAACTTTTACACAAAAAACATTTTAATTATAGTAGGAACTTAAGTCGCGAACTGCGCGCCTACTCGGCGGGAATACCCAAACTTAACACCTCTCGAATTGTTTCACTATTCATAACCTTCCCTCTGACAACATCTAAACGCTGCTTAATCGATTCGTAGCACTCGTAAAAGAAAACGTGCATCAAGTTGGAAAGAAACAAGTGTGCACCCCAACTTCTCGTCAAGTTAGAGTGCCCACTTATTTGATGACTTTTTAAAACTTTCCCTTCAATCAATCGTTTATGCCGATGGTTTTCAAATTTTCGGCTTTTGAGTCGCTACATTAAGAATGTTTGAATGAAGGACGTTTGCGAAGGGAAGTAGACCTGTAAATAGGATGAGAAGGAGAAAAGTAAATATACATACATAGTAGTTTGGGAGAGAGCGTTTAGGAGTTTCTACAGTGAGGATTGGTCACTCGGTAGCCTTATTGGGGTGCTTGGCATTGAAGTCACCAAAAAAGCGAGATTAAATAACCGAGAGATGAAAAAAAGAACGCGATTCGTTCTGTTGATTCTGTGGTTCGAGGTGGGGTAGAATTCAGCAGCGAGCGTGTAGGAGAAAAGGAAAATTGAGATATAACGGTTGGTTAAAGATAAGAAGATGGGATGGATGTAAGGAATCTGAAAATGCCATAAAGAAATGCAAATGAATATTGCGGATCCACCGTGTGCTGCACCGTCCGGGAGGATAGTAATGTAAGAAACATAATTGGGGATGTAGCATCGTGTTCTGTCTGAAAGGTGAGTTTCAGTTATTAAAACTATGTCTATGCGGTTGTCATGTAGAAATATTTTGAGTTCACGTAAATGTTGATTCTGTCCGTTTGCATTCCAGAAGAGAATAGAGAAGTTATAAAAATTAAGGAGCATTTAAGGATTAGGCAGGCTGGAGAGAACCCTGAAGTAATTAGTGTTATTAAGGGGTGTTCAGGGTTTAAAAGTTGGTCAGGAAAGAATTGTATAATATGACGATATCGCTGAAAGATGGGTTGGGCGGAGGAAGAGAATTTTGAGATGCCACAGGCTCCGCCATCATCTGTCCAAAAGTTAGTTTTTTGTCTAGCGATTGGCTTCGTTGAAGGGATGAAAAATTGTTCCTATTGATTTGTGGAGGAAAAGTGAAAGCGGACGGATGAGATTTTCTTTTCGCAGAAGGATGTTCATAGAAAAGAAATCGTCGAATGCGCAGTAGTTCGCGGTGTAAAATGAAACTTTTGCAGCCGGCAACGTGCTCACTACAGTGCGCACTTTCTTGGCGTCTTGGGTGGCTGAGCAGTCAGAAGAGAGATGGTCACCAACGCACTTGGCACACTTTGGCTTGTTATAGGTTCTTCTATTTTCACTATGCAGTAGCAGAAGATGTCGATCGCTTGTTCTGGTTAATCTTTGAGTTCATGAAGAGGAGTGGAACTGTTTGTTTGGTTAGCAGGTGTTGCATTATAGGTGAATTATCAAGGGCAGTACGGCTAAGTTCTGAGAGCTCTTTTTTGTTCATTTCATTCGGAATGCTCTGGTACAGGTGTCTCATGACAATGCGATACGCTTTGTGTTTTTCCAAGTGGAAGATATGCGGCACTGTGACTCTTTAGATTCCTTATGCCGCCACTGTAACTTTCAACAGAACTGGCGTTGACGATTAGATCAGTAATTCTTGCTTTGCAAGTAAACGTTTTTAACGTCCCGTCCACAGTTATATTTTTGGAACTACCGGGAAAGTTTTTAAAGTATCTTTTTTTTTTTACCAGCAACTTCTGTAATCATTGCTTTTGTGGTAAGCTGCTTTCATGGTGCAATTTATATTCTTCGATGATGTGGACGTGGTAAGCTCGTCACTAGAGTTAGACCCACTTACATAAATGAAATAAGATGAATAAATAAATTAAATAAAAGATTATTTGTTTAAACAAGTAAAAAGGACTAAATATGTAATGTGTAATATAATATTTACAACATTAGTTTAAAAGTGGGGCGGGCGTTGGTCTAGTTCTCAAGAGCATGGCTTTGTAAATGGGAGCTCACTACTTCGAATCCCTTGTCTGTCTACTTTTATTTGTTGGAAAAAAATGTTAATAGTAAAGTATGAGCTTTCGCCCCGTCCACAGTTATATTTTTGGAACTACCGGGAATGTTTTTAAAAACAAAACTTAATTGAAGAGAAGTTACAACACTGGGTTACACTAGCAGAGGGAAAGTGTAAAAAGTGTACAAAGGTTAACAGTGGTAATATAAGAGAATAGTTTCGGTCAAAGGAAAGGTCTGAAGTCATTCTGTGGGAATGAATCAGTAGTATACATACTACTGATCGTTGCGAGTGCGCATACTCCTCTTATCGTTGCAGGTGCGCATCTAGATTACGAAACGTACAGAACTCCTCCCTCCTTATTTGGACACCTAATTTGGTAGTTGAACTAAATACTAAATTCGTTAAAAATCCTGAAAAATAGACCCAAATTAGAGACAAAGTGTAACGCTTCAATGAGAACTGAATTTTCAAATAGCTGAGTTTAAGAATTACAAAACCAGGAAATCGAAACCAGGAATTATTTTTTATATGAATATCAATTTTTGATATTGTACTTATATGGTCTTATAGTATACCTCATTGATTCTCAAGTTTCTTTTCCTCATTTATTTATATTAAGTTATGTGACTTTTTTCGAAATAGTATTTTTTATAAATATGCTTAATGATATAAAAAGGCATTCATGATAAAGTTCTACAATGCAGGGAGGCAGTATTTTTATTTATTTTTTATTTAATGTAATGTAAGGTAACATTATCACTTTTACAAATTGGTTTTAATTTAATACAAGAATATATTTGTAAGAACCTGATAATAACTTGCTGCGTTCGTTTTACTACATTGTCTTCTAAACAACAATAAGTTTTAATCTTTAATTTTAATAAAAATATATTTGAGTGAAGACATACTCGTTACTAAATGATTTAAATTACATAAGCATTTTGCTATGAATCATTATACAAACTTTTTTTTTTAAGTACAAAATTTACCGATGTGTTCAATTATCATTTTGGCCAAGAAGAGATTTTCTTATTCTTATTTACATTCATACAAAAAAAAAAAACACATTTATTTCTTTTAAACTCGTTTGTTTTCAAAAATTATATATTAAGACAAGGATTTTAGTGGAATGTAATGTTACTCACATGTCGGAAAAAAAAAAATTATATCATCACTAGGTGTTCTAGGAACTCAGAGTGCTCCCGCCCAAAATTTAAAATGTTTACCTCTATACAAGTATAGAAAAAAATATTTTATTATTTGATTACACAAAATAAACCTTACTTTAATACAATAATTACAATCGGTGCTAATTACATTATGCGCCATAAATAATAATTTATACTGGCAATAATACCAGCTAAATTGATGAACCCCCCACCCACTTGTATCTAAAATATCCCAATTAAACAACACACTTTATTATGTAGGAGATTAGCTAAGACTTTAGTGCACTGGACTCCCGCGCAAAGAGGTTAGGACCCTCTTTAAGAGTATGTCGTGTCATCAAATAAAAAATATACAATATCTGTCTCAAAACTCACATGGCACAACAGACCAGTTAAAATCTCAGTGCAGAATACCTGATCAAAAACGAGAGAACACTATCCATAAACTGGTAGTGCAGTGAAAAAGGCTAGGTGACCTTAGATGTTGTCATAAATAAAATAATATTTTATTAAGTTATTGCGAAGGAAAATAATTAATGTAGAATATTGTTCTCCGTTTTTAATGTCTGACTCATTAATCCAAAAAGAAGCAACAATATTCCCTAATTCAGCCATAATTTTTTATTTTTTGTCCAGCTTTCGACCTAGGGGCTAGATTATCTCCAGGACTTATGCTATTAACAATCCCTTTTTTTTTTAACAGTTACATCTAAGCCAGGGGTGTCAAACTCGCGGCAAAGTAAAAATAAAATAGAAATGTGAATTAGAAACGAAACCAGCATATAAAATTATAATATACTTTATTTATAAACTATACGGATCATTTTAAATTGTGCGCTCGAAAATGTAAAATTCTAAGTGGCTGAAATGAAGTGCGTTTCACACTAAGCTATCAACGGCAAACTGGTACGCATCAGCTGATACACCTTACCTAATAAAACGAAATAGGAAAGATAGTATCAGAGAAGAGATGTCAAGTATCAGGACGTAAACAATAATTTAACTTTATATATGTTTATTACAATGTACTAGTCAAAATAAAAATATTTGTTTCTATGAACATTGATTTTTTTTTTTTTTGCGGCCCACCTAAAATTAAGCATTATTTGGCCCAAGTTACCTTTTGAGTTTGACACCCTTGTCTAAGCTTTTGGTAATCTAAACACGAACCCAAGAGGAAGCAAGATTTCTAACAATTTCATTCATAATTGTTTTTATTTCTATTAATGCCAATTTTTCGACCAAGGATTTAGTTTCTTATGAAGAATTGTAGTAGGTTAAAAATTATGCGTGGTTGCCTCAAAGGTTGGTTTCTCTGTAGAGTTACAATTTTTTCGAGATAATTCAAAAAATGAAAAAACTATGCATTAAATATCCTTAGGCTGATTTTATATATATATATATATATATATATATATATATATATATATATATATATATATATATATATATATTTTGCTGCCTTTATAAAAATAAAGGCAATACATCAGGCAAAGTGTGAATATACGATAGTAAATACAGTACAGCGTGGGCAGAAGGATTCCTATTTTGAGATTTCTGATGGACAGACTGACTACTTTTCCAGGCTCAACGGACATCAAAACGATATTCCCGGTAAAAACGTAAAATCGAAAATCTGTTCGATTGTAATACCTTCATCATCCTCGTCATCAAATGTCATTTGCGCCTAGAGCTTTTTTTCAATGTACTACCAACCCCCAAAAATGTCCTCTCGAAATATTTAGAGAAAATCGAAAGGTCGGCAGCTGGATCCAAACCCAAGGTCTTTGCACTGGGAATCCAGTGAGCCAACCACAAAACAGAAAGTAATATACAATAAATATAAAAACAATGTAGAATTAATGAATGTGTAATAAACGTCACAACAGTTTTGTGAACTTTTTGCAATATCTTACAAATTTTTAAAAAAATATTTTCATTTATTTACATTATATACATTAAGAATTTACAAAGCTGTACTTATATCAGAAGTCGTCCAAATCACTAATTGCTAATCAGAATTGTGATTTTCTTTTTAAGTTATTAACGTACCATTTAAAGACATAAATGTTCTGAAAACTTAAAATAAAATATGCAGAAATAATATGCAGATAATCTGTCAGCTAAAAAAGCATTTCTCACTTTGAGAAGAAATTGTCAGGATATGGGCGGAGGAGAGGATGCCTGAAGAATGGAAAAATGGACTAATTATCTAATCGAATGAAGGATTACCTAGAATGCAATAATTATAGAGATATTTCTCTCCCAAATACGGCAAAAAAGGTTCTATCTAAAATTATTTTCAATAGGCTTCTTCTTTGTGTTGAGGTTGAAGTGCATTTTTACGAAGGAAAAGTCAACTGTTGACCTAATATTTGTCATTCGGCAAATCTTGGACAAGAGAATCGAATAAAGGCATGGTCACTTACCATGTTTTTATAGACTTCTAATCGGGACGCGATTCAGTCAACAGGAAAATGCAGTCCAAAGCTATGAGTGATCGAAAAACACCTTGTAGCAAATTAAAGTGATTGAAGTAGGTGTGAACAACAAAAAGTGCCTAATTAGAATTCAGTAATTCCAAAGGTAAAGTTCCTAATTTCAATTTATCAGAACCCTTACAAACAATAAATGGCTTGAAACAAGATCTCCATCTTGCTTCCCCTTTAACATAGCACTGGGAAAAGTGATTAGGGTCTCCGGACAGAGACTAGTAGGCATAGTTTTAATAAGGAAGTCAAACTTCTAGCCTATGCCGACGATATACGGCACTGCATGTGCTGTTTCAGTGCGAAGGGCTGGTCTAGCTAAGAATGTTACTTATCAGGAAGGAAAAACCAAGGCCAGAGAGCTTTACCCAGGAGCCGCTCTCCAGAATTAAGAGTCTGATTAAAAGGACAGGTCTGGAGAGGGAGCTCTAGAGTGGGGGAGCTACAATAGATTCAAAGGGGTCGCAGTGGCGAAGGCCTTGGGCAGCCCTATTAGAATCTTATCTCATCTATGCTGTCGATATTGATATTGTATGCAAATCAGAATTAGGCATAAAGGAGGCTTTTCAAGCGCTAGAGTCACTATTTGAGACTGAAGATGAATGAAAATAAACCTAAGCATACAGTGGTGGTTGCTGACCCCCGATCTTCTTTTACTTATGAGCAATCATAAATTTGAAAAGGTTAAGGTCTTCGGATATCTCAGACCTTTGTAGATTCCATCAAGACTTCTCTAAAGAGATTGAAAAAAGGATAATAGAAGTAATTACGGCTTGATCAGACATTTTAAATCCAAGGAGTTCAACAGGGATGCGAAAGTGACGTAAAAAATTCTTGATTAGACCGGTCCTGAAATACGGCTCCAAATGCAGAATCCTGGAAACATTGAACGAGCAAAATTTTTTTAAATTTACGGAGCTGTGAAGGAAGGCAACGTTTGGAGAAAATTTACAATCGGGAACTGTAGAAGCGATTTAATTTTTCTCCTATTAGTCGCTTTGTAAAAATTTTTAGGCTCCCATGGATTAGAACGTTCTCAGAATGGAAGATGATAGGTTTCCTAAGAAAATGATTAATTGTATGCCAAAGGGAAAAAGATAAAACGGCAGACCTCGACTGGGATGGCTGGAAAAGACAAGGAAGCTATGAGACTGTGACTTCAAGATGATGGATTGCGGCTGAAGACTGAAACAGCTGGGAAAGCTTTTTTTAGAGGCCAGAGCCCAGAATGGGCTATAGCGCCGGAGATGAATGTATGTAATTCAATTTACATGAATTTCAATCCGCGATGTGGCGTTGAAATCTGTAATATCTGACTTAATTTTGTATATGCAACTTAATAAACAAGTAAAAGTTACCTCAGAAATAATTGAGCCAAATCTTAAAACATCCACGGACGGTATACTTTTTAAATTAAGTATTCATAAAAACCGAAATTCTACCATACAGAAGGATTTTTAAGAGTAAGTTTTATCAATGCGTAGGTTTAATTTTGTACTTTATCATTGCATCAAATACTTAGTTTTCATCCCAAGGAGCCAACTGCCCTTTACTAAACATAATACTTAGTTCTGGCCAGCTACAATCATTTTTCTTATTGTTCAATGCATCCATCCAATTTCTTTCATCTCCCCAGCTCTACAATAAAAATATAAATAAATAATCTGCTGTGTAAAAATATAAATATTATTAAAGGCAAAGAATAAAAATTTTTAACGCTCACCTGTACTTGATCAATGAAATTTTTTAGATTCTGAGTTAATCTTTCATTTGATTGTGCCAATTTTTCTAAACTGCGAACATTAAAGTCATTTTTGTTAACAACTAGTACATAATTCCTACAAATCTAACTTGGCATGTTAGGGCGCTAGCTATGACAGGTATAGGTTATTATAACTCACTAATGTGGATGCAATATCAAAAAAGAAAACAACAATCAACTAAACGTGTTAAGCATCCCTGTGAGTTCCTTTTACTGCAATTATTACAACTATTTGATAAATTTGAAGGCTTAGTTGGTCTTAACAACATTCTCAAAAAGTAAGTTCTTAAAAGTGGAGGTTGTAATTGGTTAAGTTAAAGAGTGACTTGAACCATTCTCTCAAAAGCGACTTTTATCACAGAATGTGAACAAAACTATAAAACCTCATCTTACCCCCTAAATTACCCAGGAATCAGTATCAATTTTTCTAGAAAAGTATTTGATAAAATGTATCTTAATACTTAATAATTCAAGTTCACTGAAAATCGTTGGAAACATGAACATACTTTGTAATACCGAATTTTGATTATCAGATTTTAGTCAAATTAAGAATTCCACTATTATAATTTTAAGTACTTGATAACTCACAGAAAGAGCTGAATTAAAGACCGCCAAGTGGGGGATAGTTAAAACCAAATTTTTTATCAGGTGAAATAAAAAACAATTCTATAAAATTAATTTAGTACTTGAATTTTAATTTCATTATAACTTTTTAGGCGCCACGGTAGCCGAGCGGGTTAAGAGGCGAGACCTGCAAAGCTAATATGCTAATATGTTCGATTCCCGGTCTCGGCCTTGGATTTTATTTAATGGTTAAATGAGGAATAGTAAAGTACGTTTGCTATTCGCCTCCGTCCACGACACCTAATTGGTAGTTGGACGTTAAGCCCCGCCTGAAAAAATAGGCGATTACTTTACTTTACTTTTATAACTTTTTAATCGGACAAAAATAGTTTGATAAATAATTAAATCATACGTTCAGTTTATTAAATAATAAAATCATGTAGCGCTAATGCCTTGGCTGCCGATGTGCAAAAAAAAAGAAGGTAAATAAATAAAAATAAAATAAAATCATGGTTAAAAAAAATCTATTTTTTGAAAACTAGAAAAAAATTAATTGAAAAATTGTATCAACCATTATTATTTTATTCCATTTTTAATAAACAGGGCCAATTTCTGTCTAGAGTAAGTTTAAAATTTTTATAACTTTGAATATGATCGAACAATCGAAATAAGAAGTTTTGTTTTATTTTGAATGTAAGAATTCTCATCTAGTCTTTTGGTCAGGCATATATTTAAACTTAGCCTTAACAATTAAACCTTTACCACAATTAACTTCAAGTTAAGAAAATAAACGAAAACTATCTTACCTTAACGGATGGGATAATCTTTCTACAACAGAATTACACACAACTTTGTTAACATCTGCATCAAAGAGAGGAACGCCGAAACAACAGTCTAATAACGACCAATCAGAAAGATTAACTGAACTGCAAGAAGCTCTTCGCTCTGATAAGTTTACTCTAAGTGGCAATCCACAAGTTGGTACATCATCTTTGTTTTCACTTTCCCTAGAAAACAAGAAACTACAATTTAATATTGTTCAGAAAAACAGGGTCTCGGAGATTCTTTCAATAACCAGCATAAAGACCTGAAGATGAAAAAAGTGATATCTTAATTGCATTGCTAACTACAATACATTTATGTGTATAAATAATTTATGTATATAAGTAATTGTTACGTTATTTGTGAGATATCCAACGTTTATAAAATAATCATATCTATATCTGTGTGAACTTCTAGCGTTCAATCTTGTGATTGTATTCACGAGGTCACATCTGTTTGCAGTAACAATTTTTTCTAACCACATTTACCTAACAAACAGTCAAACTTGGATTTGGAGCAAACGTTCAAACATGTAACTGACCTGCTGGGAGAACTCTGACTACTATCGCCAAGGCCATCTAGCTCATGTTCTAATATTTCGGCGCACTCTGGATTAGTTATCCCATTAACAGGAGCAGACTCTTCTTCTTTTACAGGGCTGGCTGAGTAATGCTTCATACTCAAATGTCCACCACCTAATAATTAACAATGGAAATTTTACTTCAATTTCTACAAGCAACTTACTGTAAAAATGTACCAGTGCATACCAGTAGATATTGTTTGAATCCAGGCTTCTACAGATGAAGGAGTAGCAGGTGTTTCCAAAGGCTGAAAATCATGCTGTGGACACAGTGACAACGTCAAAGTTTCTTTTGATGGTAACTGGCGAGGTACTTCAATGGTAGGGCTTTTCACTTGTACCATAGTTATGTATCCACAAGTGTGGACTAAATCTACCTCATTCAATAGACGTTCGATTGCAGGATGTTGTTTCCATATTCCATTCACACTTTCTATAAAGAAAAAAAATACAGCATAATTGCAAACTAATGGAGCGAAAGAAATGTGTGGCTTTCAAACCAAACCCTATAATTTTTCAGCAAACAGTTACATAATTTCAAATTAAATTGGCCCTAGTCATTACTGAAAAATATATTGTATTTGAAAATGGCCAGCATAAGGGTCTATGACATTTAATACATTCTAAAAAATATGATACTAGAAGTATGATATGTTGGGTACTTGCTGATTTGTATACCTTTTGGCGTTCAATCAACCCTTATACTTAACTTTTAAAAGTTTCTGTAAAGGAGATTTTTGTACCTTTTGGATAGATTTTTCTTTTTGTTCCTTGGTTGTACAAATTAATACATCCAATGATTTTTTAAATATATAGGCATCGGGAATAATTAGTTTGAAAAAAAAAACGGACATGTTATGGGGAATTGGTAACATGTTGGTGGGAAGAAAATGGAATTAAGTGATAAATAATTACAACCCATTAAGAGGGATAAAAGAAAGAAAATAGCAATTACCAGTCCTTCCCAACAAAAGAAAAAAGATAGATTTTGATAACACTACCTCCTCTTAAGGGATGCAAGAGAAAGTATATATGTATATAAGAGAAAACAAGCTGTGATCACATTAACTTCTAAAGTGTTATAATTATATTTATAAAACGGAATGTGTTTTTGTAAAAGAGAATTTAACTCATATTTCTGTTGATTGCCCGTGAATAATGCTACGTCCATTGTACAATGAACGTCAGATGATGTTTATAATTATTTATATCCGTTCTTCAAAGCGGTTAATTTGAATTTTCTGTTTCATTACCTTTATTTATCCTTACCTCTTGTCTTTATTTTCATTAGTTATGAAAGTAATGAATATATTAGTTGTATTTACAATGACCTTGTATTATAATTTTGCTTCGAATAGCAGATATTATTTTAGTTTCAAATACAAGAAGTCTCTCTATTGATTAAAGTTTAATTGTTGAAGTTCGTAATTGATTTAATAAATCTTTACTAGTAACTTAAATCTTTAATGTAACTTTGTTTCCTAACAAGTTCCTTTTAATTACCTCACTGATTAGTGTTTACTTGGTTTATGCATACTTTATTCTAGTGTTAAGTATTGCCGCATGCACTCTTCACTAAGTAACATACCGTAATGTATCAAATTAAATTTAAAAATATAAACTTTTAGATTAGTACAATTATCACATAACTTACCAGAGTCTTCTGGAAAAGGAAATGGCACCAAATGCGTATCAACATCTTTGTTGTACATTCCATAAACCTAAAGTTAAAAGCCAAACTTTCTTATTTTCTTTTTTTTTTTTTTTTTTTTTTTTTTTTCCACTATCAATATTTAATACATTCAATAAAATGGATAAGAACCTGCACAAGAACTGGAGAATAACAGAGCGCATCATTCAATGTAAAGAGAAGATTTGACAACGGCATTACTGCTGGATCATGGCCCCAAGAAGTAATCAGAACTTTGTCACAACCTCGCAGTATCGCCGGAAGCTTATTCATTCGCGTTCCTAAACAGAACATCAAAAAATTTGTGAGCTTATCAAACGGCAAAAAGTAATCTCAATAAATCTATATAACTATATACAGGGTGATCCATTTACGCACCAATGGCTAATAACTTTTTAGGAAAGCGGAATTTCGAAAAAACCCAAGAAGTAAACTATATGTTATTTTTAGTCTAGTTTTCAAATTTTCCACCCCCGATGATGTATCTTCATTTTTGGCAGACTTATGGCTAAAAACCCGATTGGGGTTTCATAAGGACCTCTGGTTTTGACAATGATAGTGAAAACTACATAAAAAATTGTGAAAAATGACGTTGACCCCGTTTCGATATCCCTAATATTTGTCGAGATATTTAAGATCAAAGTTACTATTTTATCAACTCGTGAACGGTTTTCAATATTAATTTTCCAACAGAAATACACGTTTTACTATTTACAAAACTGACTACAAAAATGTTATTTGTAACGCAAAGAACAAAAATAATAATAATTGAAGATTTTAAAATATGAAGTGTAATGTAATGGTTGAGAGTGAATCAGGATAAACTTGCTTTATCATCAAATAAAAGCAACCATCACATCATTTTAATGTACCCCGTATGCAAGACTTCTTTAAATGTGATTACGGATCAAATTTATTCCTTAATTTATCAAATAATGCACTTTACACAACTTCTGAAGCATGTACTGTGCCTTTAAAGGAGGTTAGCCTGGAGGTTATCAACTGTTCTCTGTATCTGAGTTAATGCTTCTCAAGTTAAGTGCATTACTTGATAAATTAATGAATAAGTTTGATCCTTTACATGAAAGATATTGATCACTTACAATATCTGGCAGGAGGTTTCCACTTTTTTTGGTAATTAAACGCAACTCTCTCAAAATTACCAAATAATTAATAAACCTTCTTGTTTGTAACAGATGTGAAATTAATTTTTAGCCATTTTGTGTATGCTTGAGAACATCTAAAGCTCTTAACAATTGATTTTTCTTAGAAAAATCTCCCGGAAAACGATTTATTTCCCGATATTAAGATAAATACTAGCTTTACTGCATTGGCAATATTTTTACTAGAAAGAGGATGAAAAAATACATAAAAATGACATGTCGCGTGCTTTTCTTTCTCTTTGATAACAAGTTAAAAAATTGAAATATGATTAATAAATACCAGATTTTGAAATAGCCTAGCACTATTAATTTTGAAGATATCGAATTGCGGTTTCCGGTTTCTTTCATAACTTTTTATAATCTTTAAAACGGTGTATATGAAAATGGGGGTCAACTGCGAACCTTCACTTTTGGTCGCGCGTCAGTCGCGTATGCGGGCAGGAATCGAAAATCAAGTCACATATTCTGAAACTAGAGGTGACGAGCAACAAATTTTTCCTCTACCATTTTTTGCTCAGATTAACCGTTTAAGCATGAAATGCATTTGAGTCGTCTTAAAATGAACACCCTGTAGATTCTTAATAGTAAGAATTGTCTATATAATTATATATCTATTAAGAATTGCTTCCTTAAAGTTTCTAAATTAAGAAGAAGCACAAGGTACATGAGCAAACTTATTTAACTTTATTTATTTTTTTACTTAACCTTAAGGTTAAATTGATTAATTCATTCATTCATTAAATTGATTTCAAAAGAAATTAATTAATAATCGTGATGTTAACACATTCACAACTTCTCTTACTACAATTTTCAAGGTTCCAACTAATACATTTTTTCACAAATTCCAAAATTTAAAACATAGTTAATTATATCTAACATTATCCGGAATTATTCTAGAAAAATTATTCAATTAAGTTATAGATCTATAAGTATTTAGTTGATAGGTACGAAGTTTAGAAAAAATCGCGGTAACATTTGCGAAAGGAGTACCACTAGTGTAAATCCGTTCAGCTAAATGAACTTCCAGTAATGGAATTCTTAAATTCGAGTTTTTTTCGACACTTTTAATTTTTCTTGACAACATACAGACATAAGTGGGGTACTGCCCACACCAATCTCTCACAAAACCCTTCATAGAATTTTCCTGGATACATGTTTCCCATATTAGATATAAAAGTGTATTCAAAGTTAAAATAAAACCTTTGGGGCCATTTTCAAGAAAACTCAAAAATTAAATTCCCCCCCAAATTTTTCCTAAACGTTTGAAATAATTACAACAAATCCTTTTTTCTGGTGTTAGAGACAGTTCGGAAGGCAACTTTAATAGTCTGTAAGATTCTAGGACAATTATCAATTGTAAGTTATGGTACTTCTTTCGTAATTTCAAGAACACTTCCAGAATTCGTGCTTCCACAAACAGAAAATGATTAAGACTCGATTTGCTTCCAGACAGCAGTTTTTCTTTGTTTTTGCCTCTTTATTAAAACTAATGTTAAATAATCAAAAATGTTTTATTTAAAACACAGTTACTAAATTTAAATAAAATACAATCTCAGTTTTTATTATAATTCTCTTTTTAGGATTTATTGAATAGTCATTTAAAGTAATTTATGCCATTATTTGGAGGGGATTCAAATTCTAAGAAGAACTGACCATTTCCCGGGGTAATGAGTTAGAAACTTCCATTCGCAAAACATTTTTTATGATAAATAAGATAATAAGAAATGCCTAAAAATATGATTAAATATAATATCTACGAATTTATGCAAATTGTGCCTACAGTAACAATAGACTTGAAATGAGAAAGAAAAACACATCAGTTTAACACTGTATAAAGTTCATAAGGTTTTTATTAGAATCTTAACCTTTTGTTCAAAAATGTTTTTTTTTTTATCTAGAAAAATACCAGCATTAAAGTTAAATTCATTTAAAGTACTCTGTAATAATAAATTTAAAAAATAGAAAGGAAAAGTTAAAAAAGCACTGACCTCTAGCAAGAAGTAAGGAAGGAGGCCCACTGCCCGTTAGATGATACAGAAATAGTTTGAACCATGGAGTATGTGCTTGAGGACAAGGAGGGCCTAGGTGAGGTGGAGTGTTACTTGTAATTGGCAGAACTTCTGCACTTAGTGGAGCCATAGACACCAACAATCTGAGAATTATACAGGTCTCCTTGAAAAACATTATTAAATACATTTCTTGGCAGTTTCAGTTTTTTAAACTAATTTAGTTTTTACTCTCAGATCAATTTATGCTTTTTCACAACAACAGTTTCTAAATATTTTAGTTTTGAGTATTTTTTCGTGAGTCAAAATCATAAATTTTTTCTGCTTAATACGTGAAAATAATTTTTATAAGTTTTAAGTTAAAACAGACAAAAATTAACGACTATTTACTACTGATGGTACTGACGAATAGTTTTTGTTCAACAATCTGGTGCAGGTACTGCTATCCAGTGAATGCAAACTTTCACAACGGACTAAGTCTAATCCTTTGTGCCTGAGTGCGAGAACTGTGGCTCGAAGTACTAATGCATGCTCAAAGTATCTTCTAGCTTCTCCTTCACTGTCATCTCGAGCAGTACTAACCTAAGGAAAATCAAGTAATTAAGATATCGCAAGTTATCTCTTATTATTAATAATTTATAACCAGTGAGAGCAATTCTGTACATGGTAATGGGCGGACTAGAATGCTAACTTACGGAATTCCAGCAATACTCAATGGAGAAAGAATACTAGTTTCACTTCAAAATCTCTATCCGTAAAGTATAATTTCAAAAAAGAAAATAAATATATGGCTGGAAGGATGCTTTTCAGCTTTCAGAGAAGTCCATTTGCTACCCCAATCGAAGGCCGTCTTCACATCAAGAAACACTCCACTCTTACAGTACCTCTTCTTCTCAAGGGAAGTTGAAATAACATCTACAACTCCAAGTAACTACAAGGGAAGAAGAAAGGGAGTGTCAAAAGATCTTTTAAGAAGGCTTATCGGAACTAAGGGCAGATTAAAACGGAACGAGAAGTGAAAAACTGAAGATAGATAAGAGGCAAACAAGAAGGCATTATCTTTGTCGGAAGATGCCCACGAACTGCCTGTCATAACGAAGAAGAGGATATGTTATGCACTTATAAGAAAAGATCTTTTCTTGGTTGCCCTTAGAGACTTTTTTTCTGTGTACTTATCTGGTTTCTAATTAGGTAAGTCAGTTTACTAAATTGTATAAAAGAGCAATTAAAGAATCTACTGAGGACGTAGTTTGGAGATAGTCAATAGGCATTGAAGGAAGGCTATGGTGTTAGAGGCTTTGACGAATTAGAATCGTCGCACCTCCGTGGGCCATGTCGTCCAAGTGGTCAGTCCAGTAAGTTTTGTAGTCAGTGATATTAAAGTGAAATTTACTTAAAGTGTGTTTCCGTTAGCCAAGCTAAGTCAATACGTTTCTCACGCAGCGAAGTGTTTACTTCGTCTCGTTAGAAGTTAAAGCCATTGACATTCCAGAGTAGAACATTTAATTAATGCTGAGAAGGCATATTTAAGGTTTGAGTTATAAGTGTGTTTAGTAAGTTAACGAGAGGAGTAAGAAATGTTTCCAATCTTTACAAAAATGAGTTTAATACTGTTGTATTATCAGGCTGTATGTTTGGAAACTGAGAAGAAGTAGAATTTTGGTAAGAATGAAGTGTGCGAGTATTTTGATGTGATGGATGCGACCTCACGACCTCTGAGAGCCTTCGAACGGCAGGTTGGTTGGGAATGACGCTGCTGAGGAGGCTATTGTTGGTGTGCCCTTAATATGTAGTCTGCTGGAGCGAAGGAAAATCCCTTGGTACTGAAATTTTTAAGAACTGAGAACGAGCCCTTGAAACATCCCTTAACCAAAAAACAAACTGCCTCTTTCGCTTGATTCGTTGGACACCTTACAACCATGAAAGCTAGCGGAATGCGGCCCGAAGCAGAGAGTGCATGTTGGAACAGTATCTGATGGGTTGTTACATCAATCCTTAAGATAGGGTCTTCACACTTGACGCGCCACATGACATATGCCCGGCATGTGCCTGTACTGTTATCACCTTTTATATTGTACTATTTCTGACCTTATGAGGTTCTTTCATTTTAATTATGTTGTTGAGACATTGAATATATTTTTGTTATTGAAGTCTGGCTCCAGAACGAAAAAGAAGAGAGGTAATGGTTTTTTATCGATGGGATGCCAAACGTTGATGTTTGTATCGTTGAATCCTATTTCTTGCAATCCTTTTCTCATTTCCTTTTTTTATGGGAACAGTGTGATGAATTAAAAAGACTATGATCTGCTTTTTTTTAATTAGTTAATAGGGTATTCAACTTTGTGGTGGTTCACATAGTGGATAACTGCCCCTATAGCCTTCGAACGTGTTTGTCGCTACCTATGTTCTACAGCCGCGATTCGCCCGCGTGATTGTCTGCTCCAATTAAATAATGAGGTCGTTATTTACACCTACAATAATTACGAATTTTGAATATGTATCAAGGCGGTGGCTTGTACATTGAAAATACTAAAATTATTATGGGTAGCGAAATCATTGACAAATGCAAGTAGGAGTACCCTGATTGATATTGTTGCAGGAGAATTTCAGTCTTTCGATTGACTCACTTGTTTATTAAAGAACCTCTGAAGGGCGAGGGCGAAATAGATCACTGCCTCAAGAAGAAGTGGACTTCAATTTAACACCTATTAAATACAATAACTTAATAACTTATTAAATAAAATACTATTTTCGAAAAAACTTACCTTTTCTAACTCACTCAAAAAACTGTCCATGGATTCATCAGTAAGTTTTCCCACTTCAAACATGGTAACAGCATGACTTTTTAAACCCTGAAATAATTATTTATTCTTGTTATTAGCTAGTTGTAGATAAAAAAAAAAAATAAATACAGTTATCAAGAAGACTTGAATCATAATCCAAGTGACTCACAGGCGAAAGATTTCCCATCATCAGAAAAGCAGTTAATGTTGAATCGAATATAAATGCAATTC